>NW_024038244.1:0-80310 GCF_016077235.1 Cyprinodon tularosa
CTCTGCAATAAGTTGGTGGTGATTTGGTGTTTTTTATACAGGTCTGCATTATTGGTGTTCTGGCAGTAATTTTACCAGGGCGTGTGATTGTTCAACGCCATAGGTAGGCTTTTAGCTTTTACATTTACTGTTTTAAGTGATGCAGGTAAGCAGTGTTTTAATATTGTTGTACTTTTTTGAGTGTTTTAAAGAGCATTTAGTAATTTGTATTTTTGTTTTGACAGGGTTGTAACTGCTTCCTGCTGTCCTTTAAAGTTTGATTTTTTTTTCCCCTTTTGGTTATTTTTGTCAGTCCGCTCAGGTTGAATTGTTTGAGTACCTGTGAGGGTGGACTAACAACTTTCCATTTATTTTGTTAGTTTCTTTTCACTTCCTGTATGTTACTATTTCTATTAAAGTTTAGATAGTTGTATTTTATTTATATACAATAAAGATTGGAAAATTAACTCTGCTTCAGTTTTCTTTTCCTCTTGAACACAGCAACCATAAGTCTGTGTTGTGTAGAATTAAAGTTGTATTAACAGGAAAAAAAACCAATCGGACCTGTAACACTTAATTAAAGACACTGTAATTAAATCAGTGAAGCATATGATGTAATTAAATTAGTGTCTGTCTATTATTAATTACCAAGACATTTCAAAATTAAAAAAAAGTCAATTTATGCCAGTTGGAGCCATAAAGTAATTTTTTTTAATCCTTGAAAGTTTCAAATCAGATCTTAAGTTATTTGGGAAGCTCAAAATCATTAAGCCTGGGAATAAAGAGGGCGACTGACAGACTGACGAGTTTTCTGGGAAAATATCTCAATCACAGTAAAAAAAAAACAACAAAAAAAGGACACCTGTTAAGAGGTGAAATTTATAGTCGTTACCTTAGACAGAGGCAGCTGGATGGATCAACTGAGCGAGACAGCTGAGAAAGTCCACAGAAACGTTTTTAGGGCGAACACGATTCTGAAACAAGCAGAGGAAAACAGAGTCTGGGTTCATTTCTTTCAAACTTGAATGAAACCAAATGGTACAGATTCGGCTGTCTGAGCACTCAGAATTAAAGGTTTATTGGAACTATGTGTTTTTCTCTCAGGCAACCTGTGGAGAGAGAAAAATTGACACTGATCTGAACGTTAGCAATAGCATCAGTAACAGCACTGAGCTAAACCTTTGAATCATTCGTGCTCTGAGTGACGAAGCACTTATCACCTTTATTGAGCTTGAACTTGTTGTTAAAGATACCACTGAAAAACAAAAATCTATTTTTAAGCAGTCAGTACAGTCCATCAGTGTTGGAGCCTCATGCAGAGGAACCTGTACCATGTGGTTCCAAAAAGAAAAACCTACGACAGAAAATCTGATAAAAATGACAAAAACTCTTTATGGTAATATCTTTACAACGCTTTCCGTGAATCATTTAACAAACCTACAGTAAGTTGATATCAGAGATGGGAAGTAACGAAGTACAAATACTTCGTTACTGTACTCAAGTAGATTTTTCTGATATTTTTACTTTACTTTACTACTTATTTTTATGCCGACTTTTTACTTCTACTCCTTACATTTTAAAAAATTGTCTCGTTACTTTAGTTTTGAATCATTTCATTGGAGTTACCGTTATTATTTTTCACGTCATCAATACCAAATTCAATCTAATTGGATGGGAATCTACGTTGCATTTGACGCACCACTACAAGATGAATCGACAGATTCGGCGGTATTCATTGGCGGCAAATCATTGCAGCTTGGTGGCGGTGGCGTTAGCATAGTAGCATGGACGACGAGATGATTGAAAATGAACACAACGGAGATCTAGTCCTATTGGCAGACATCCATTTAAAATGTAGGCAACGGCATGAAAAAAGTGGTTTCTACTTTTACTTTTATACTTTAAGTAAATTTACAAGCCTGTACTTTGTTACTTTTACTTGAGTAAAGAAGTTTAATCAGTACTTCCACTTTTACCAGAGTATTTATTTACACAAGTATCTGTACTTTTACTCAAGTACGGAAAGTGAGTACTTTTGCCATCTCTGGTTGATATAAGGAGCCAGGTTGGTAAGTTAGAATATGAGGAAGTTAGTTGCAGGAATGGCCTTAATAGATTAGAGTAGTAAAGTGTTGAATAAGATACCTTCAGTGGAGGAATAGTGTCTGTGACCAGGAGGAAAAGTAAAATAGATATTCAACAGTTTTGCCTTTGGAAGATTTGTTTTATTTTCACCATCTTAGGGCAAATTTATTCTTTTTTTTCAGCTGGAAACATCACTGCCAGTCACATCCATTTATCGTTAGCCACCTCCGAGCAACCCAAGTAGGAGAGTCATTTTTTTTTCATTTTAGTCAAGTCCAGTTTGAAGAAATAATCCATCTTAATGCTGATGAAGATTCTCAGTCATCCAGGTCATAGTCACTCCGTAAAAGTTTAAAAAACAATCCACTGGACTTGTTTTTCAAGATTTGAAGACGTTTTGCTTCCCCTCCAGGAAGCTTTCTCAATTCAAATGTCTGGATCCGCAGTGAGTTGACAATCCCCCCCCCCCCCCCCCCCCCCCCCCCTTAACGACAATCCCCCCCTTTACTGACCGACCTTGACAATCATAGACAGGTTTCAGATATTACAGGCCAACAATGGAACCAAACGACCCCCTCGTTGGTTAAAATTTGCATGTTTCCTAGCAATACAAGGCCTTGTCTATATAAAGCCACAAACTCTCTGCGGATCCAGACATTTGAATTGAGAAAGCTTCCTGGAGAGGTGGCAAAACGTCTTCAAATCTTGGAAACCAAGTACAGTGGATTGGTTTTTTTTTTTACTTTTTACGGAATCCATCTTAATCATTACACAAGCTTACATTTAGATATATTATTGACTATTATTGAATACCTTGATTGGGATTTACCAACATATTAATAATTTTTGTCTATGTTTTCGGGCCAAATAAGGAGTCCAGACAGTCCTTTATTATGGCAGCAGATTGCAGATTTAGCATTGAACACAATACCAGTTATGAGTTATTATTCTGAGCCTCTCTACAAACAGGGAAACAAAGATATTTAGCTTAGAAATCTACACCTATTTGGAGCAGTTAAACTTTCTGTTTTTAAAGGAAATGTTTAATTTTGATTTACACTGCTTGAAAACAACTTTTGATCATGTTTTACATTTTGTAGATGTGGAACTATGATGGTGATTGAAACTTACATCAGTAGTGTCTTGCAAAAGTACTATTCACAAAGCCAAAGCCATACGTACAAGCAGTAAACAGTCCTGTTAGCTGTTTGCCACAACAGGATTATGCAAAATTATATAAGAAGGCGTTTTAGTCGAATGAGATCAAACACAAGCATTGCTACTTGCAAAAGTTCAGAAATGGCAAAAAAACTAATGTCCATTTCATGCTGCGTTCAGCTCTGTATGTTTGAAACTAAGAGTCCATCAAGTCTAAAGTCTTTAGGGCACAGGTCTAGGTCAAGCCTAAGTCTTCATCAATTGATTCAAGTCAGCTCAAACTCCAGTCACCATCTCTCGAATGGTCTAGTTAAAGTCTAGCCCTAAGAAATCAGTGATTTGAAAATCACAGGTAACAGATGCTCTCATTTGGTTTAACAGAACCTGAGCCACTTTACAAATTCAATTCAATTCAGTTTATTTATATAGCGCAATTCACAACACATGTCATCTCAAGGCACTTTACAGTTCAACCAGAACATCCAGTCAAATTGATTCAAAGTTTTCTATCTAAGGAAAACCAGTTGATTGCATTGATTCATTGACTCTTCAGCAATCCCTCACACTAAGCATGCTTGTAGCGACAGTTGAGAGGAAAAACTCCCTTTAACAGGAAGAAACCTCCAGTAGAACCAAGAAAGAAGAAGAAGAGGGAAAAATCTTTGGTCCTATCTTTCCAGAGCAGTTACCAAAAAATGGTAACCAAAACACCTGCCCTACAGCGGTTTGGGTGGTTTAATTTACTCACTCAGGAGGACTAAATTAGCCTGACGTAGTCCTACTCAATTCTAGTCAGAATGAGTCTGATACTGCTCCATAGAGCTGTGATTATGGGGCGTGTTTCGAACGAACCAGGAAAAAAAATGCCTCTGCACTCAATTGCGTGACATATGTTAAGCGACGCATAGTTGTTGTCAACAAAAATCAAAGTATGCAGTTGCACGCCTAGAATAAGAAGATGAGCCTTGATCGCGTTTCTCTGTTCCTCTTTTAAAATTAATTTGCTGTCGATATCTTCAAGAACAGACCTAATAGCAGAATCTACTCACCTCAACTCTCCAGCTGCAGCCATTGTTGTTGTCACCCAAGCGCGCTTTGGTCACGTGGTTGATTACGTTACTGTTGATCATCTGTCCATCATCCTATAAAGCCCGCCCTGACAATTTGATTGGATCGCCAGATATTGGGTGAGCATACTCGCGCTACTATTGAGCAATGCCAGACCGAACTTCCCGACCTCAAACCTTGTGGGCGGGACTAAGTTCGGAATGGCACCCAGGCTAGGTCTAAATTAAAACATTGGCCACAATTTGCAGATATTTGTTCTAAAAGAAAACTAAAAAAAAAAAAAAAACTTTCCCTCAACACTCCGCTAGTTTGTACTGGTGATCACATATAATAGAGAAAAAAAACACTTCTTGTGGAAGACAATATTTGGTAAAGTTCAAGCAGTATGACTCCTTCAAAAGGCACTGGAAATATTTCTATTAAACATAAAAGCAAAAAATATCAGCTAATTAAAATGAAAACTCAGAGTAACTTGGTGACATAAAGTAGTTTTAAGTTTTAATCAACAACGCGACTGCTTCACACTAAGCTGTGGAGGTTTCCATCAAAAGAATCCAGCAGGACCAGATCATTGACACAAAGCCAGAGATGCAATAATAGAACCTAAATGGAAAGACTCCACCCGCTTCTGCATCAGGAAATGTTATACATTGGTGCAACATTGCAGTCCAAACCCGCTCTAAAAACAGGCCTCAAGTACGACCAGTGGGACAAACATATCCCACGTTAACTGCAGAACTGGTGAAGATGCATCTGGTTGCTAAGACATCAGTGGTTGAAGATGGAAGCCCATGTGCTCCTTATTGTCTGAGCAGACTGTCAGCGTTCAGCGTAACCATGACCTGATTACCTGTCCCCTGAAGCCTGTAATCACTAAAGCCAGCAGACAGGCATTGTTGGTCGGCTGACAGAGAGGATAATTGAAGCTGATGGAACATGCTGCCAGCCCTGCCAATATGAAATATGGCAGACAGAGAGCAGCGATGAAGAAGTGATTTCTTTCAACTGAAGCTGCTAAATCATATTTTTTTTCATGATTTTATCCCACATAACATATTGTCTAATAAGTTGGTCCAATACTCACTTTACTACAATAAAACCATTAGAAACATTATATAAACAAGCATTAAAAATACTGGATAAAAAAACCATACCATTACCACCACTGTAGCATTCTGAGGAAATATCAGTTACTTACCTGGAACAATCTTATCAAGTATAAAAATATCTGTTTAATTTATAAAATCAGACATGGTTTAGCACCACCTCCACTATGTGACTTTGTACAGTTCAGATCCAGTGAGGTCAGGGTAACCAGAGGGGCAGTGAGGGAAGACGGCATCGTCCCCCGGAGAAAAACAGCCTTTGGTCGGGCTGTCTTCTCCGTAAGAGCATCTCAGCAATGGAACGCAGCGCCAGAAACCATCAGAGACTCTTTGTCATTCTTTTCATTCAAAAAGAACGCAAAAAAATGGCTTATAGAGAGCCAAATTTGTGGGCACTAAGGTTTTCTGTGTGTATTTAAAAATGTATAATTATTTTGCATGAATTGTATTTCTTAACCATAATGTTTTTTATCTTGTGATTTTATACTTGTTTTTTTAAGGTTGCCTTTTTTATACCTGGCTGGGGGACTACCGATGAAAAATAGCGCTCCTTAGCTAACTCTGGTATATTTACATTGTTTTAATGTTGATTAATGTACACTGTCCCATTTCTACGGAAGAGGATTAGGGCCACTGAAAAAAAAAAATAAAAATTAACTGATTTTTTTAATTTTATTTCAGTATTGTATGGGAAAAAAGTAATGCCTGCTTTAATGTCTGACTTTAAAGTCAGAATTCTGATTTTAAACTCAGAATTCTGACTTTTTTCTCAGAATTCTGACTTTAACCTCAGAATTCTGAATTTAATGTCTGACTTTAAAGTCAGAATTCTGATTTTAAACTCAGAATTCTGACTTTTTTCTCAGAATTCTGAGATTAAAATCAGAATTCTGACTTTAATCTCAGAATTCTGACTTTAATGTCTGACTTTAATGTCAGAATTCTGATTTTAATTTCAGAATTCTGACTTTTTTCTCAGAATTCTGACTTCAATCTCAGAATTCTGACTTTTTGTATTGTCAGAATTCAGTCAGAATTCTGAGATTAAAGTCAGAATTCTGACTTTTTTCTCAGAATTCTGACTGAATTCTGACAATATAAAAAGTCAGAATTCTCAGAATCTCAGAATTCTGAGAAAAAAGTCAGAATTCTGACTTTTTTCCCATGTTAAACTGAAATAAATTTTAAAAATCAGTTAACATTTTTTTTTTCAGTGGCCCTAATCCTCTTCCGTACCTTTCAAATAAATAATAAATAAAATAAATAGATATAAAATAAATAAAGATGAATGCCTTAACTAGCCAAAGGTTTTTACATTGGGCAGAAAGATGCAATACAGTGTAATGACATTAAAAGCTGGAAAAAAAGAAGATATTGTGGAAAACCTAACGTAGACATATTTACAGAGTTGGTGGTAAACCAGGCAGCTAGTTGGAAGTTCAGTTTGCAGCTACCCTCCTGTAGTGTAGTTAAACCAATATAAGTAAAACACAAACTGCCAGTATGAGATTCTCACCCTATGGTTTCTTTGGCTAAAAAAAAAAGAATAATTGTATTTACCGGTACAAAAAATGTAAAAACAAAAATGTTTAATGAACTGACAAAAATATTTCACCCAAATTTTAAGATGTATGTAATTCTATTACGTAACATATTCCCATGTACTATTCTTAGACAATTTCAACACAAACCTGTTAAATGAACCTTACATGTTCATTCGTATAATATAGCTGATTTATTTGAAATATACAATTAAAAGGTTTTAAGTATTTAGAATTAACAGACTATACTTACTGAAAATTAAAACTAATCAGTTTATTTATTTCACATATGAAAATTTTATTTGACTTTTGTAATAATCGGGTTGCCTTTATAGAATTCAAACAATAAAATGTATTTATTTGAAATTAATGCACTCCTTAATATTAATTTTGAGTAAGTATAATCAATTAATACGAAATACATACATCTGTTAACTATATCAAATAAATGAATTTTATTAAACAAATGAATATGAACAATGCAAGGTTTATTTATAGGTTAAAAAAATTGCTCAAATGATCTAAAAATTAAGTAAATGGGAATTTGTTGTGTAATAAAATTACATAAATCTTTACATTTGGATGAAATATTTTTGTGAGTGTTTTATACAATTACATTTAGCTGAAGAAAAAATACAATTTTCCTTTAGCTTTCTGTGTGGTTTACATCCATAACCCTGAATAGTTTTCTTGTAAATAGAAATAAATGTAAGTGACTGTAGGGAAGGTAGGGACACTAAATCTAGAAACTTCTCTGTCATTTTATCAAAGGTAAATACTGAATAAGTCGTATCCTACTGGATATTTACTATAAAATACTCTATATTACTATAATCCATGGAGACAGTAGTTGAGTATATTATATTCAGTATATTATATTCGGTACATATCCAGCTATAAATTTAGTTCATAACACTAGTGATCTATATATTATATTCATTATTTATAATAGTATTCATCTCTATACTCATTCAGTAGAAAACCCATGTGATGTATTTATGGAACCATTATTTATCCTGCACTTGCTGCTGTTGCACTTCTGGTTAGACCTATACTGCATTTTGTTGCCTTGTACCTGTACCTGTGTATTGACAATAAAGTTGAATCTGATCTAATCTAATCTGAGAGGAAACAAAGATACCAGATTACATCACCCCAAAATGTTGACCTGGAACAGATATTAAAATTTATCTGAATCTTAGATTGTAATAGATGCTGGAGATCGGCCTGTTTTCCAGTGTCGTCCTGTTTCTCTGACCGTGACTGAGTGGATGTGCTCTTTTCGTCCTCTGGCATGGGAGCTGGCTCTTAGCTCGTCTGCCTGGCTGTGTGTTTCCTGGACGGGGCCGCCTTTTACAGCTGCTTTTTGTGTCTCTGCTTCTGTCTCCTTGAACCCCAGTCGGCCTCGGCAGATGGCCGCTCACACTGAGCCTGGTTCTGCTGGAGGTTTCTTCTTGTTAAAAGGGAGTTTTTCCTCTCCACTGTCGCTACAAGCATGCTTAGTCTGAGGGATTGTATTTGAGTCAATGAGTCGATGCAATCAACTGGTTTTCCTTAGATAGAAAACTTTGAATCAATTTGACTGGATGATCTGGTTGAACTGGAAAGTGCCTTGAGATGAAATGTGTATTGAATTTGGCGCTATAGAAATAAACTGAATTGAATTAATTATATTTTTCTAATTATCTGGTCAGGTGCCACTTTAACCCTATCAAGATAATTCTTGTGACTTCATCTTCATCAGAAGACAAGTAATAGGCTGAAGACTGACTCCAATACAGTTCAGCGATCTGAATTTTAAATCATTGGATTTTTACAACTGCTCCTCTTTGGTGAGTTTATTCCATTTTTTTTTTTCAAACCTGGAATCAAATTATGAACTAAACACCTAAACCAACCCGGAAAGGAAAAGTTTAAATTGTAAATAACCCTATTAACCGAGCTATTTGGGTACTCTAACCCCCTACATAGGCAAAAGCCCCCTTTGTTTATGAACCGTTCTCAAATATAGACATAGAACAGCTACTAAACTTTAAAAACTTTGACATATTATATCGTGATGAATTACAATTACACCTGTCAGTCAAGTGGAATATAAACACCATTAATCTCATGAACATGCACCATTAACTCACAATTAATCACAAATTGTTTTTAAGTTTTCTGGTTACCTAAACATAATAGTTTATAGTAACCAGAATATTAGTTTAAGTCGGAAATTAGGGTGGAAAAAATATATTTCTATTACGTAAATGAATGTATGTGTAAATGTGGGTGTATTAAACAGAACATTTATCAAAGGATATTCAGCCAAAAAAAATATATAAAGTTAGATTCACGTTAAAAAATAAGCCAAGGTGATCGAATTCATGTAGTTTTACTACTACTTTTTTGGTGGAAGATTAAAGATAAAAGACTTAATTGGGAGTAAAATGAGAAATCAAATAAAGTAAAATGAAATAAATGCAACAATGGGGAGTATAATGCTATAATATAATAGTGGAATAAGACTTATTTATTTGTGCTATCTTTCCATGGAGGAAACTGACCTACGGGATCATTTTATGGAATTAAAACATCCTCAAAGTCTTTTAAATATTTTAAATGAACAAAGGTTAGCAGGTTCAGGCTAATTGGAATTAGAAAACAGATGTAACCGACTGAACATGGGATCATTTCTCAGGTCTTTGATGCTTCTGTGGTTTTTTCTTTGTATTTGTTCACAGAGTTAGTATTGCTTCAGTAGTGAAATAATGCTTTGCTATGTTACTTTGTCTAGCACTATTAAGTGTGAATGGCAATAGTGAAACTGTCTCTGACTCATTAAAACCAACAGCACCACAGACGAGGCTCAGAAATGACGGTATAAAAAAGTACAACAGCTTCGCCACTGTTAGCTAGCCGCAATGTATGGCAATATTTTCCTACAGTATTTATAAATTGTTAGAATTTTTTTTTTATTTCCACCTGGAACCAAAGACTGTGCTGCACCTATTATCTGAAAATGATGGTAACTTCTTCAGTATACATGTAACCAAATGTTATCGCCCTAAAATAGACAACCTAAACCCAGCATGATAACTCCAGAAGTACTTTGTTTATTTCAAAGTAAGAACGTAAAGCCTACCTACTAATACGTTTGATCTATTCCACCAGGTAAAAATATGCTAATACTAAGAAAAAATTCTCCGAAATCTATGGTAGGTTAGTTTAATTTTATCTTTTTTAAGTATGATCAAATATTAGAGCATTTTATTGCCAGTTTATCATCACTGTGGCTGTCTGGAGCATGACCCACTCACACCCACATCACGCTGTAAGAGCTCCTAATGACTGATATAAAAGCTCTAAGCAGTTGTCATAATATAGCAGATTTAGTTGGGGGGAAAAAGACTGTTGAACATAAAATATGGAGCAGTAGTGATGTGTTAGTGAGTCAGGATCTTGTAGTGGGTGTCCTGGGAAACGGGTGAAATGTAGAGCATGGCAAAAAAAAAAAGATCTTATTTGAACCCCAGTCGGCCTCGGCAGATGGCCGCTCACACTGAGCCTGGTTCTGCTGGAGGTTTCTTCCTGTTAAAAGGGAGTTTTTCCTCTCCACTGTCGCTACAAGCATGCTTAGTGTGAGGGATTGCCTTGGAGTCAATGAGTCGATGCAATCAGCTGGTTTTCCTTAGATAGAATCAATTTGACTGGATGATCTGGTGAACTGTAAAGTGCCTTGAGATGACATGATGTTAATTGTTGCTATAGAAACAACCTAAATTGAATTAATTATTTTGTACATAATAAGAACATCATAGGAGGATTGCAAAATCTGGTTAAATTAAGCCAGTTTTTTACAGTTTGTGTAAGAAACGGGAGCAAACATGGTGCCTACTGTGTTTATGTGGAAAAGAGTTCTTATCAGGCTTATAATGCTCAGCTGAATATCTGGTTTGTTCTTCACATAGAGCTATGGTATAGAACTCACAGAATGTTCAGATCAACAAAGTTAAAGTGATTTCTCGAAAGTGCATTTTAACAACTCTTTGAAAAGACCTTTAAAGCGCTATTGCTCATTCTAATTGGCCGTTAAATAAAATCCAGGGAGGGATTCATATGTTCCATTCTGTGCGTAAAATGCATCACAAAGCGCTAATTTAAAGCATTTAAGCTGCAGCAGCGTACGGGGCTGAACAAAGGTAATTTGCTCATTTTCCCTTTGATTGTTAAATTTTCCCTCCGTTTTTATTGGTCTGTCAGCTTCGACCGCCGATCTGAAAAACTGGGATAGATTAAGCGCTTTTCACGCATGAACAACACAGATGTTTATGGAGAACATCTGGACAGTTTACTCCGAAACATTCAAACTTTGCTCCTTACATGCAGTCTGTATGCAGAGCCAATCTAACAATACTATCCTGTTAATGAGGCCATAATATACAGGGGGATGTATAAAGCACCCTGCACTCTAAAGCTATGTGTGCAATAAAGAGGAATTTACAACAAAGGGGAACAATTAGGGCCGGATTTATCAAGATCCAATTTTGTGTGCAGTATTTTGCGCTCGCAAACTGGAATTTTGCGCGAGGGGCTGGACCATGGTTTGCGGGTGATTTAACAAGAGCGATTGCGTAACTGGTGACAGGTGCAAAACTGTTGGAGACGCCCTATTTAAATGATGGTTTTGCGCGTTTTGTGGTTTGCGGCATGGCGAGTTTGGACAGCAGAAGGCGCAAAAGGAAATTTGACCCCATGGAAATGGAGGTATTGGTGGATGAAGCCAACAAACATTTAAGTGAGCTACAGCAAAGAAGTGTGCCTGTCACACAGAGGAACGCTATATGTGAACAAATCTGTAATAAAGTAAACGCTGTTGGTGAAACCTTGCAAACAGTGGATGAAGTAAAAAGAAGATACCAGGATATTAGAAGGCGAACCAAAGAAAAACTGGCATATAACAAAACATCTGCGAACAAAACAGGAGGGGGCACAGTAGATGAGATGCCTCTGACCAGCATTGAGGAACAAGTACAGCTGACGCTCTGTGAGGAGCAAATCACTGGAATTGCAGCTCCAAAATGGCAATGCTGGATAAACGAAATGTTTTGATGATCGTTTCCTCGTTCATTCCAAAAATATTCACACGGAGTGAAAAAATGCGTTCTCTGCGTCTCCTTGCTTCATTTCGATGTCTCCTTCTTGCGACAATAACCGCTGCCATGTGTGCGCAATTACGCATACAGACCATTTGCACCTTCTTTTGAAACGTGTTAAATATAGAGTCAGATACCGTTAGCAAAATTGCTTTCAGGTTTGATAAATCACTTTGCGAGTGCTAAATTAATATATTTACATGTTCTCCTCCCACAAGACGCACTTTTGCGTGTAAACGCCCCATATTGCATATTCATTGCAGAAAAAGTACTAAATGGATAAGAGGTGCTATTTAGCACGTTTTAAAGACCAAATCCTTTTAGCACGCTGTTGATAGATCAGTTTGTACATTTTTTAGCGTGCGCAGTGAAATAGCTCACGTTTTTATACACACAAACCTTTGATAGATCCGGCCCTTAATGTTTAATTTAATGTTATGTTTAATTAAGAACAAAATCAAATTAAAAAATATTTACCAAAAGAAAAAAGGGGTTGTTAATTTAGTGTGGTAAATGATCTTAATATTATAGGTGACAATCTGCAAAAGGATTAAAAAAAGACTTGACTTGGATAATAAAATTATCTATTAATTATCTATTCTAGTTAGAATTCTGAGAGGCAAGTCAGAATTCTGACTAAAGAATGATTTATAGATAATAAAATAATTAAAGAATAACCCGATTTACTACAATTTTAAAACACACAAGTGACAGCTAAGCTGAGAACATCTCTAAACAAATATTCCTAAAGTCATTTTTTCAACTGATTCCATCTACAATTTGACATTTAACAGATTCTAAGTCCAATCAGAAGCAGAGTAAGGGCGCTCAGAAAATATATAGGACAGCTGTCAGTTTTGGTGGCCACATGTACCAAACAAGTACAGCATTGTTTTTACCTGATTACCTTATAAGGAATGCAATTCAGTGTTCTGTAGCGCAGAACAAAAACTACGAACAACAAGCTGCTAACTCCACTGTTTAGGAACACGAATGTTTCTCATGCAGCTGCAGAGGAGAAATAAAGAAAGCAGGGTTTGTTCCTCGGTAATAATGGTGCATAGCTCTGCCCTCAACTTTAATACTTAGAAACAAAAGAAAGTTGAATTTTAACATCAGTGGCAACGGAGAGAAATCAGCCGACGCTCAACCAGTCAAAAATGCTGCAGAGCGTGAGATGCTTCCATGGTTTTGATATATAGTCCTGAACAGAGAGGATTTCCCATCAGCAGCACTTTGTGAATAGTGCTGCAGGTAAACTGGACTGTATGAATATCTACAGCAGGAACATGACTCCATTCAGTGTCAAACTGTTTGCTTTAAACTTAGGATCATAGGCGATTCTAGACAGGGGCCAACGGGGGCCAGTGCCCCTGTAGATCACGTCCTGGCCCCTGTACTGAAGACATAATACTCAAAGAAATTCTAATGATGATATACGCTGGAAAAGACATCGTTACTGATAGGTTCTTTGGATCGATTACAATTTTTTTAGGGATGCACGATATTGGGATTTTGGCCGATATCCGATATGCCGATATTTTAAAACTTATGTAGCCGATAACCGATATCGATACTGATGTTAAAGCTGGACAAAAATAAGTAGTCATTGAAAATAGCAGTTTTGTTATCCATTTCTGACACTTTGAAAAATAATATACTCAAATATATTTTCATATGCTGATATCAAATAGATTTTTAAAAACGCGGTATCGATCTATTTTACTTTCAAAATCTCGTGAAATTTCACCGTTCTGTTACAAACTCTCGTGATATTTTGCAAATTCTTGTGAGATTTTGTTAGTAAAATAGATCGATACCGCGTCAATATATCAACATATAAAAATATGTCAACATTTTGCGAATTTTCGGGGGATTTCATAGCATAACGATGACAAATAGCAATATTTCATTAGTAAAAGAGATTGATATGGTGTTTTTAAATGGCAATATATCAGCATATGAAGATATTGGGATATTTTAATGTATCAATATTTTTTCCCTCGTCTTTAGAAGTTTTTAAGTCTGTAAAAAAGAAGTTTTTAAGGAAGAAGAAGAAGTAGTAATTTTTTTTTTTTTAGACTTTAGAAACTCAGAAGCTGATCAAATATCGGGTTAAATATCGGTGGGGTGGCCGATGTCCGATATTCAGTTTTAAGGCCGATGCCGATAGGGGGCCGATTATATCGTGCATCCCTAATTTTTTTCTTTATAAATTCTGTTTTACTAATTATTTAAAAACAATAAGGTGATAGCTTCAATGGGATTAAGATAGAATCCCATTTTTCATCTGCTAAATGTTTTTTTTTAAACAAATTTTAAAAAATACTCGCATTTTTATAGCTGAATTTATCTGTTTTTGTTGAGTTCTAATTCGGATTTTATAAAAAAAAAAACTGTTATTTTAACTTAAATTAAGTCGAAAATATGTAAAATTCTGAATGTATATTGCCCTAATAAGACACAGAATTTTAATTAAACCTAATTAAATAGAAATTTCACCTTATGCAGCCATCTTAATATATTTGAATCCCTAACCCTGTTTTTTTATTTCATGCTTTTCTGTGCCCCCATGAAAACAATGCTGGCCCCCTCCTGGCCCCCTGGTACACTTGATCTAGAACCGCCACTGCTTAGGATGCATCCATTAATCTTTCTAAGGACAGAATAAATAAATTGTCTCTTGATTGGCTTTCATCTGTGATAAAATACAGAAAAATTTGATCATGCATCAAAACTAAAAAGTATATCCTTTTTTTTTAACCAATAAATATATTGACAGACATTTATTTTTGGTGCAATTCTTCCCATCAATACAAGTTACATTACTTTAATGCATATAAGGGATAATGATGATGATTTAGCAATTAAAGGCACACTATGCAACATTTTTCTGTTAATTAATGTGTTCCATAACGTTTTGGATGATTAAATGAGTCATTTCAGGTTGAACAAAGGTATTCTCGGCCGCCCTGGTGGTCTGTGGGGGAAATACCGCACTTGCAACTGCAGGAGCACCGACCCGCACCCACAGGCTCAGAAGTCTCGTGGGAGTCAGTCTTGCTTTACGGCGAGAACTGCTACACCCCCCAGTTAAAAGCATTCTCGTTGCTAGCACAGTGGCGATCTTTGTGCAGTTATGCTACGTTCACATCGGACGCAGCAAAATCGCGTCTGCTGCTTCATTTTTGCTGCTTGTACCAGTTAGTTCTGACGCGTGGCTGAAGCAGCTTTGCTGCTCTGGCTGCGCGGTGCAAAAGTGGGTCTGATGCGCGTTGGGCGGAGCTTCACTATCCTTTCTCTGCCTTGCAGCTATATTTGCTGTGATCAGTGGGAATAAAGTAGTTTTAATATGTGTTTAATTGAGAAAATACACCTGAAAACGTAATCAGTGCCGTCAGTTCATTCAGATTATTATCCTGCCTTCAATATTTTTTCTGTCGGAGCCGCTCAGACCCCCACATACCAGCGGTGCGCCGACAGTATGGATCCCTTCATCAGCAGCCTCTGGCCTGGTCGCCTCCTCGCGGTTCACCACGGCAGCTGGTAGGTGTTTTTCATCTAAATAATCCAAACTGCATATTCTGCTGGCGGATTTCTGCATTTTAAGTTAATTTAGGCGTCAATAAACTGTTTAAGAGGAGTGATCATCAGCGCTGTGTCTCTCTCCCTGCGTCAGATGTTTAAACGCGCCCGATGCGCTGCTTCAGCTGCTCAGACGTGCTGCGCCTGCTGCTCAAAACGCGCCGCGGGACCTTTTGCTGCGCCTTGACGTTACGTTGCATGTAAACTCGCTGCTTCTGTCGCGCCAGCTGCGGTGTGAACGCAGCATTAGTCATTCGTTGCGTTCGCCTGTCTGCTAAGCTCAAAACAACCACGCCTGGCTTGACGGAGAAACCAGGAGAACAGCTGTGCATATTTACGACAGTGCACTTTTACATTCGCCCTCTGGGGGGAGCCTCGCTGGAAAATCAACACCGGTTGCATAGTGTACCTTTAACGGTCAGAGGTAAAAAATAAAGTGTATTCAGGTTTAGGCAAGGAAGAGTCTGATCTCTTTGATCCTTTCTTCTTTTTTTGTGCAAATTTATGAACTAAAGGAGAAATAAGGAAAATCTGACTCTGTGCGAGAATTAAGAAAAGCATCATACAAACCAAATGTGCCACTAGATACGTTACCATGATCCCTCTACTCCTTATCCTGTTCTAATCTGTCATGATTAAATATCTTCTCTCCCATCCTTTTTTAGGACACTGAATGAGTGCACATGGTTTTTAATAAGATCTGCTAAAGAAAAAAGCATTTCATCATATCAAGAATGTCTGCAAAGACAATAACCTCAAAGTTGGTCTCTAATTTATGATGTTTATAATACATTAATCTGTTTAAGTTAGTGGTCAAACTGCTTTACTTGTTTTTATTTTCTTTCTATTTTATTTTTTTATTCATGTAAAGCACTTTGGATTGCACCGATTAAAGGTTTGTGACCGATCACTAATTACTGCTCTTCAAAAGCCCGGAATGCCAATACTGACCTTAATAAATAGAGATTGTCTTTTTTATAACTTAAAATCAGTTCTCATAAGATCACAAGACACTTTTAAAAAGTTTAATCTTATCTTACTGAAAATATTTAACGGCATTTACGAAAAAATAAAAATGTTTCCAAAAACTGCTCTCAAATAAAACCGCATGATTTAGACCAGAGGTCAGGGATTAGCAGACCGAGGTCCGGATCCAGACCCAACCTGATTTAAAACATTTATAAATTACCGCATGTTGTCCAACAGCAGTGTCTAACTTCACTTAAGCCGCTTCTCCTGTTTCTACGGTAAAGCCCCCCAAAGCGTCCAGCACCAGGCTGCACGTCAGTCTGGGTTGCTGCTTCTGCTACTTTTAGACACAGCAGGCAAACCTGTGGCAAGCCGGGCGATGGGAAAGAAGGAGAAGACCATGAGAAAAAGAGAGCAGAGAAAGTGTGGACTGCTGGAAGAACTGCGGTGAACTGGTGAAAGAAAAGTGAAATGGCGTGCTCAAAGATGACCCTGTCATTCTTATATTTCTAATCACTGTTTTACTTTTTATAATAAACTCCAGCTGCATATTAACCTTACTTTACATCTGTCCAATCATTTAAATTCCTTTAAATGTTTCCCATTGTGGACTGACTCTAAAAAACAGTTTATTATGAGTAAGCTTATACAAAATAATAATCTGTTTTCCCCAATATAAAGTTAAAAACATGTTGAAGTCTGTCTCCGTTATTAAGGATATTCTGGCATGAAGCAGCGCGTTAATAGCGGCTGTACGGTAACAGTTATGGCATTTAATGAGCTTTGGTTCATCCCAGCATGAACAGAAACATGCTCCCCAGCAGATGCCTGCTGATCGCAGGAGAAATCCTGGTTTTTATCTCAGCTGTTCAGAGGGACGCGTCTGAACCAGGAGCAGTGGATAAAGTCTGGAGGTCTCCTCCCTGTTTAACTCCCTGCAGCGCAGAGAGGAAACTATGGAAAGACGTTCATATGTTTAAATAAATAAAAGCGTTTCGCTCCACTTACCGGTCTGACCCCCACCGGGCAGCTTCTATAAACACCGTCTTTATCTCAGAGCGATCCCAGCAGAGAGGCGGACTCTCTGACAGTCCGCTATATTTAGGGAACTGAGAAACTCCGAGCAGCAACACGCTGTAGCCCCGCCCACCGCAGCGACGTCGGCACGCTGACTGACGCCCCGCGCGAAGACACGGATACGCTGCTCCAAACCACAGGCGGAACTTTCTGAAGGACTGGGGGGCCATGTCCCCACCAATAATCTAGGCTTTTCTCCCCATTTACTTTAGCATTAGCGTTTTATTTCCTCTCCCGCTGCCCCCATGTCTCGGTCTAACATCTTTTAACTTTACATTTCACTGGTTGGAGGAGAGAAACACAGCAGCACTCAGTGAATATTAACCAGAAGCTACTTCAATGTTTAAGTAAAAGTTAGGAGACGGGTTGGTTAAAAAAAACTAGGGATGCCAAAAAAAAAAAAAAAAAAGAGAGAGAGAGAGAGAGAGAGAGAGACAAACATACTGAGTTTGTTCAGCTAAAAATGACAACAAATTCAAAATTTATACAAGTTGGACTTATAATGCAAGAAGCTTTATAAAACATATTTTTTTCTTCTTTTCTCTAATTAAAAAAAATCTTGGCTTCTCAGAGGACCATGACTCCCAATTACAGCTTAAAATTAACATGTTTTTTTATGGAATAGACAGAATCAATCTGCAGAGCTTCTACATATCTGGAAATTTAGTTCTTGGCATCTTTATATTAGTAAATAGGTTCATAAATCTTTTTAAACAGAGCAAAGAGAGAAGTAGGGAGAGCTGCAGATTTAAAGGGGAAACAGATTTACTGGGATATCCATCATGCAATAAAATATATCTCCAAGTTTACCACAAAGTTTACATAAAAAAATTGCTATGATATATTTAAAATGAAGCATATCCAGATTTTTCTGGATGGATGGAATTGAAATTGCACTTCTAGGGATGCATGATCTATCGATTTTGGCATTGGAATTGGCTGTTATTCCTTATTTTTTTCATACATTAATGTTTTTGGGCCCTATATATATATATATATATATATATATATATATATATATATATATATATATATATATATATATATATATATATATATATATATATATATATATATATATATATATATATATGTATATATATATATGTATATATATATATTTATATATATATATATATATATATATATATATATATATATATATATATATATATATATATATATATATATATATATATATATATATATATATATATATATATATATGCACCAAAAGGCATCTCTCTAACATTTATAAATATAAATAGCAGTGTGTTAAGGTTCTCTTGTGTTCTCAACAATAGGAAAGCATTCAATAAATAAATGTTTGAGCTCATTTTTGGAAAATACTGAACAGGTTCATTCCACTTTATTAACAAAATAATTGGTTTATACAGAAAGAGGATGGGAACAAAATGACTCAAAGCTCCGTTAATCAGGACATTAGAGAGAAAGAACATGTCTAAACTTACAAGAAATATGGAGATTTTTTTTATTTTTAATAAATGTCACAGTTTGAAAGAAATAAAATAAAATAATAAAAAGAAGTTAAAACAAAGTCTGTTATGGTTGGACGTGTGATGTTTCAGCAGACTGTTGTGGCGGTTATATGGTGCTCATATAATTTCTTCTGAAACTAGGGAATGATCAGGGATAGGCAGAAACTAATAAGAAAAAACAAGAAAAGTGAAGAATAAAAGGCAGACTTCTCCCTCATCCATCTCATGGTTTACCAGTCTTTACAAGTATTTACACTTGTTTCTATGACATTTCAGCCATAAATCTCAGTGTATTTAGTTTATTTGTGTGACTAGGACATTTTTAACCATTCATTTGGTTTAATTTCCTGATCTTTGCATCAAAGTTGTATCTGTGTGTTTTTGGTCACCCTGCTGAAGCATGATCCTCCACATCAGTCTCAAGCATATTCTTGAAGTTGTTTTTGTTTGTTTTTTTACAGATAAACAATCTTTCTGTTAAGTGTACTCACTGCCATGGCTTAGAGGATGCTGTTTCAGACATTATTCCACAGGTTTAATTTTTTTCTTCTTCTTTTTTTCCTTTCATCGCCAAGTTTATTTGTTGAACACTTTAAAATAATGGAGAGCTGAAAACAAAGTGATGAACATAGTTTTAAGTAGTAAAGTGCAAAATAAAAGAATAAAATACAGCATAAAGAAATGAAATGAGGAAGTAATTAAAATAAATTTTAAACTAAAAAAACAAGGTCATAACAACTAAGTCCCGCCAAAATTAAAAGGCAGTGAATTAAAGTAAGTCTTAAGACAAGTTTTAAAATATCAGCAGTTGCATTTTGCATCAACTGCGGACGAGAAAGCAAAGACTGGTACCAACTTAAAGTCCATTACAATAATCCCACCAAGATTAAATAAAAGCCTGGTTAACTGTTCCAAAAGGCTGTCTTGAGAGAAATGGTTTTAGTTTGGCCAATTATCTTAAGTGATAAAAGCAAGACTTGACAACGTCTAAAATTTACTTTCCTAATTTAAAATCACTATCCAGTTAAAAACCCAAGTTTGATTTAAAACATGGTGTCAGGGGTGCTACAGTAGGTATTTAGTAGTGGAGTTACAGGAGCGATTTGATCCAAAAACTATACTCTCAGTTTTCTTCTTACTGGAGTTTAAAAGTTGGCCAGCCAGGCTTTAATGTCATCTGAACAGAGCCATCTCTCTGCTTTAGGGGCAAATATATTTGGAAGTCATCAGCACAATAAAAAAAAGGAAATCAATCCCTTGTTGTCATAGTGCGGAATCAAGTTGCAGCAAGCACAAAGAAAAGAGGAGGGGCCCTAAAACTGATCCTTGTGGGATCCCGTTGGATATTGAAGCATTAAACGATTCCGCATTGACGATTTTGAGTCAGAAAGATGGATCAGTCAGATATGATCTGAACCAGTCAGCCTAATTCATTCATTTAGATGTTTTATCAGAATCGGATGATCAGGAGTGTCAAAACCTTTTACAATTGTTTCTTTCTATCCACTCTTTCAGTTAAGCATAGATATGGAGTGCATCCTAAACTTCTCCATAACTTCTCCCCTGATTTTTCTGCTGTGTCTCTCTTTGTTCACTATTGTTCACTAATCCTCTCTTCTCTGGGGCCTTCACAGAGCTTTTCGCTTCTCTGCCACCCCTTACTTCCTCATGCAATGCCACAGTTTCTGTGGTATCTACCATAGGATCTGCTCAGGCCTAAAAAAATATAACTCATTCTGAGCATTTCTATTAATACCCAGAGTGCAAGCGTGACGTTAAGAGCTCTGTTCATGAAACTGTGCCTCTGTTCTTTGCCTTAATTCAACACCTTTGTTCCATAACTTGATTTAATGGCTCCTCAACTGTATAAAGCTTCTAACACTTCAGCCATTTACTTAAAAATGTGGCCCAGTCTCTACCCAAAATGACAATTACATTAGATGAATTCAAACAAGGATATTATTTCCTCTTTAGAGACTTACAAGCAAGCATTTAAAGGTAAAACCTTCAGATGCAAAATCACTGCAAGCAACTCACAGAAATCTACATTCTCTTAAACATTAAAAGAATAAAGTAGCACCAAGAGGAATGTGAGAAGTAAAAAGCAAATGTTGGAAAAATACTTTTTTGCTGATATACAACTCAGCATGTGAGCTGCTATGATCCTACACAGACACCCGGAGTAATAACTGATCTATTGATATTTTATTCAGCCTTAGCCTGAAGGGGAAAGCAAGCTTGTGACTATGAGGTCACTAGAGCAAATTGAGAGGCAGCAGAAATTAGCTGGGAGCAGGCCATGCCGTGCTCACTTTCTTCATCAACAAAGCGGCTTGTAAAGTTTCAGGCACATCACTGAGGTCCTCATTGTTCCAGAGGTGCCGGAGGGAAGATTTTTGTCTTGCGTTTATGAGAGGAACTTGTGTCTTGTCTGGGGTGCCATGACTATCATAATTCTCTCATTTTCTCAGTGGCTTTTTTTAAATTCTATTTTGTTTTTAGTCTTTAGTTTTCTTTGCTTCCATGCTCCAGCTGGGAAGGCACAGCAAGTTCATCTTTTATTTTTATAAATTTTTTGAGGTTGTAACAGGAAACAAAGAGACGTCTGTTTCTGTCAAGAACTGCTGCAACAACATACACTCAAATATTCATCAGGAGTTCTGACAAACCACAGATACAACCAAGACATACAAGAGCTGGAAATAAAAGGGGAACAATGAGGGATTCCTCATGTGATAAATATTATCGATCCTGATTCAACGTTGATTATTAGAATCATTTCTATTGATGATCAGAACCTGTGGAGAGTTTTTATAAGTCAGTCTAACAAACTAAACGATGTACCAACAGACCTAATGCATTCCTGACAGCACTCTCAATATGCAGAGGCGTATAGCGCCATCTTGTGGCCCTATTTTCCTCTTTCTTTCTTTCTTTTTCCTTTTTTATGGAAACTAGAATAACAGAGATTTTGTTTAATTATATTACTGAGTTTTTACAAGGGTGGATTTAAAATATAAAACCTAATACCCTCAAATCTACTGACCATCAGAATTTCTGTTTAGGAATACATGTGTAAGCAGCAGTGAGTAGAGTAGTCAAAGGATGTACTCATGTAAAAGTTGCACAACTAATTAAATTAAGAACGAAGAAATTACTCAAGTAAGAGTAAAATGTATTCAGTAATAAGGCTACTCAAGTAATCAGAAATATAGGAATATAGGTATACAAAATTTAAGAAAATAAAATACTTAAAGAAATCCATTCAGATGTGAAAAAAACTATTTCCTAATCTGTCTTTTTTTTTTTTTACCAATACTTATGCTTAGTGTTTTCAATATACTCCCAAAATTATTTGGACATTGTTTACAGTATATGTATATAAAGTTTAAAAAAAATCCTATCCTCCATCTTTATGGTTAAATTTGTTAATGGAAATTTACTCGCAGCAAAAGCAGCCTTAACTGTCCTGTAAAAATTTACTGGAACATTTGTTGGGGACTTTATAGTTAGATCTACCAACCAGAACTTAATGCTCAGCTCTGGTTCATCCCAACGGTATTTTATAAGGTTAAGGTCAGGACCTCAGTTCTGGTGGATCCAGTTTCTTTAAACCAGCAGGCAGTCATGGAAGCAAACAGAACAACTAAATGTATTGATTTTGTGGTGTGGATTAATCCTCAGTGGACCAGTGGGTAGCCCTGCTGCCCTGCAGCACAAAGGTCGATTCCCAGCCTGGGGTGTTTCTGCATGGAGTTTGCATGGTCTCCCTGCGCAAGCCTGGGTTTTCTCTAGGTACTCTGGCTTCCTCCCACAGTCCAAAAAACATGACCAATTAGTTGGCTTCTCTAAACTCTCCTTAGGGCTGAGTGTGTGTGTGAATGGTTGTTTGTCCTGTCTGTCTCTGTGTTACCCTGCTATGGACTGGCAACCTGTCCAGGATGTACCCAACCTCTCGCCCGTAGACAGCTGGAGATAGGCACCAGCACCCCTCGCCACCCCACTTGGGATTAAGCGTGTCAGAAAAATGAGTGTGTACATTGAACTGTGTTCCATTATTTTATCAGATAAAAACAAACTGTAAAACAACAAAGCTTGTGTTGAATATAATCTAAAACAGAGCACATCACTCTCAATCTGCAGCTTAACTAGTGGTTCCTAGAATTTCTAAAAATAGAATGGGAGGCAGATCTTTTAGTTATCAGGCTTCTTAAAATTAGGAAGTTATGTCCCCTAAAAAAAAGCCGTTGCACCTTGGGGTCTTCCTCACGGTTCTTTTCCTGGGAGCAAGTTATTCGCTACTCTTAACTCAAACTGGGTAATAACATGTAAAAAGGACTATAAAACAGGAGTAAAAAAGTAACAGAGTTTATTCCAGATCAGGTCGTAACAGGACAGAGAAAATGCTTGGAGCTTGCACAGCTGTGGGCTCAAAAATCACGTCCGCAAGCGTCTGGCAAAGATTAAGCCCCGAACAAGGTCATCTTCTCCTTCTTATAGCTCATGAGTCTATGTGTTGCACCAGGTGGATGCTTAGTTGTCTGTATCAGAAACTGACACGTCATCCATGCCCAAGGATTACAGATAGCGCCCCTCTACCAGTCCGGCTCCAAGATGTTCCCATATCCTGTGTATTTTTAAAGACATGAAGGCTGTCCTGATTCCATACACACAGTGACATCCACAATGTGAAGAAAGGCCATCTACTCTCTCTAATCTGGCTAGCAAAGTAACAATGCACTTAATGTATAAAGCATAAACCTAACAGGCTCCTCTCCTGTGGAACCAACTACCAGTTTTAGTCCGTGAGGCAGACACCCTGTCTACTTTTAAGGCTAGGCTTAAAACTTTCCTTTTTGATAAAGCTTCTAGTTAGAGTGGCTCAGGTTATCCTGAGCTATCACTATAGTTATGCTGCTATAGGCCTAGACTGCTGGAGGACATAGGGACCCCTATTTCATCATTCTGCTTCATTCTATCTCGATTTTTCTACTGCAGTATTTTTAAACATCTAACTCTACTGTATGCTATCTCTGCTTTTTCTCATAGTAGCTTCATCTGGTCTGTTCATATTTCGCTGTGATTCCATCCTGGAGAGAAACATCAGCTGTTCTGCTGCCATCAACACCTTTGTTTAAAGTTGTTGGAGCTTTGTCTGTCTAAGTCTAAATATAACATAAATTGTGTGTGTGTCTCTCAGGGGCATTTTTGGCCAAAAAAAACTATTTTTTATTAATCAATGTTACTTTTATCGGTTAGATCAGTCAAAAAAAATTACTTAAGTTGCAGTGCTGATAAATTATAATATTGTACTAAAGTAAGGAAAAGCATTTAATTAAAAAAGTTATTTAAGTAAATTCAGTGGAATAAAAAGACCTGATTTGAATAACTGAAGGGATTTTAATGCAATCTGCTTGCTTATTTGTTTTAGAAATGCGAATACTGCAGATCTCTTTCATATTTGTTGCTCAGCGGCATAATGACCCTTTGTTCATAAACTCACTGCCTCTCAAAAATATTTACACCACCTCAAGGTCTGAATTTAGTTACGCTGCAGCAAAAACCTTTTAATACTTTTTATTAGAATTTGGTTTGAAAGTCCAACACAAAGTGAAGCATCACCTGAAGGTAGATATGGTTTTTGTATTATTATTATTTGCATTTGTTACTTCAGGGTTGGACTATTGTAATTCTTTACTATCAGGAAGTCCACAAACTGTAGTTAAAAGCCTTCAGCTGATCCAAAATGCTGCAGCCAGAGTTCTGATAAAACTTAAAAAGAGAGTTGATATCTCTCCTATCCTGGCTTCTCTTCATTGGCTTCCTGTTAAATTCAGGAAAGAATTTAAAATCCTTCTCCTCACATATAAAGCCTTAAATGGCCAAGCTCCATCTGATATCAGATCTCTCTGTTCCTTATGTATGATAAAGCTGATAGTTAGAGTGGCTCAGGTTATCCTGAGCTATCTCTATAGTTATGCTGCTTTAGGCTTAGGATGCTGGAGGACATAGGGACCCCTTTTTCATCATTCTGCTTCATTCTATCTCTATTCTCCCACTCTGCAGAATCTGTTAGTTCAATCATAGTAGCTTCATCTGGTCTGTTCCTGTTTGGCTGTGACTCCATCCTGGAGAGAAATATCAGTTGTGCTGCTTCCATCAACACCTTTGTTTATAGATGTTGGAGATCGGCCTGTTTTCCAGTGTAGTCCTGTTTCTCTGACTGTGACTAACTGGATGTGCTCTCTTCGTCCTCTGGCATGGGAGCTGCCTTGGAGCTCGTCTGCCTGGCTGTGTGTTTCCTGGACGGGGCCGCCTTTTACAGCTGCTTTTTGTGTCTCTGCTTCTGTCTCCTTGAACCCCAGTCGGCCTCAGCAGATGGCCGCTCACACTGAGCCTGGTTCAGCTGGAGGTTCCTTCCTGTTCAAAGGGAGTTTTTCCTCTCGCCTGTCGCTACAAGCATCCATATTGTGAGGGATTGCATTCGAGTCAATGAGTCGATGCAATCAACTGGTTTTCCTTAGATAGAAAACTTTGAATCAATCTTACTGGATGATCTGGTTGAACTGTAAAGTGCCTTGAGATGACATGTGTTGTGAATTGGCGCTATAGAAATAGTCTCAATTGAATTGAATTGAATTTATCTCACTTTTTAGAGTAACTTTACACTTCTTACTATTAAGGGGTGTTTCTATAAGTTTTATATAGGTAAACTCTTTGCATTTTTCTTCTTTTCTTTTCCTTTTTGCTAAAGGAATAGTACACCCAAAACATGATTAGCCTTCATTTTCTACTCACCCCCATGCTGAACAACACTCTGGAGTACTTTTTTGATATCTCAAATGCATCTGGAGATCTGGGAGGCTTCTTGCTGTCTGCTGACATTCAAATAATGGAGGTCTATGGCGCCCGAGGCAGAAAGGTCCATAAAAGTCCACAAAAAACGTGTCAATGCGCACTTTCATCTGGTTTGGTCTGCCGGCTTCCTTAGCGTAGTGAACGCGCTTTTAGGAAATCCTATACACTACTGTTTATGCTCTAAAAACATTCTAAATGACTTCGTTTCGAGTAAATTCTGGACGCTACCCACTCAGGACACTTGGAATACATTGGACGAGCAGTATGGAGGAATATTGACACGTTTTTTGTGGACTTTTATGGACCTTTCTGCCTCGGGCACCATAGACCTCCATTATTTGAATGTCAGCAGACAGCAAGAAGCCTCCCAGATCTCCAGATGCATTTGAGATATCAAAAAAGTACTCCAGAGTGTTGTTCAGCATGGGGGTGAGTAGAAAATGAAGGCTAATCATGTTTTGGGTGTACTATTCCTTTAAGAACAATTTGGTCTCATGTGACCTGAGCAGGCTTGTTGCCAAATTAAAACAGGACATCTTGTGTCCATCTTCTCACAGCTCTTCCATAAAGATCACGTTTTTTTGTGTCAAAGCATAACTTATGGTACAGAGAGATTCTCCCAGCTGAACTGGGAAGTCCTTCTAAAGTTACCAGGAGCATCTTTGTTGCCTTTCTGATTCATCCTCTTCTCGTCTTTGTAATGTCTACAGTTGTGTTCTTCATTTTCAGTTCAAAGCTTTAGATATTGTTTCATAACCAGACCACACATTAAAAGCTCTCCCTGACTTATCTGCTGTGTTCCTTGGTCCTTTTGATGCTGTTTGATCTCTTATATCCTCCAACAAACCTCTAAGGCTTTTTCACAACAGCTGATTTTATAACAAGGATAAATCACACAGTGAAATGTGTTTCATACCTAGAGGACTTTTTACCCCTCATTTTTTTTTTTTTTTAAAGGTTAAGGATCGAGGGTTGTGCTCTCCTAAAAATAGACAATCCAAATCAATTAAGAAACAATAAAAAAGGAAAATCCAAGTTACATATCTAAAACATTTATTTATTTGCCTTAGCAGCGCTGTTGCATAGATGTGGACAGTCAGTAAACATGGAAGGTCCTTTCACACATACCTAAGTCTTTTCTTTTGGTTATCAAAACCAATGTATAAAACATGTCTTTATGTGTTATGCTGCAATATTTTCACATGTCATCTGCACAGTGACAGGAAGCCGCTGCTCTGGAAATAAATAGAACATCCACACAAACACTCTGATCATAAACAAAAGGAAACACATCATCAATGCAATGCTTTTTGTGATATAAATAAGTCAATATTTACACAATTACACAAGTCAAACCTACCATTTCCAACAGTACTAACACGTATTAGCCCTTAATTTAGGCTCAGCTTTTCATATTAGAGATTTATTGAGCTGACAAATTGCAGTTAATGCCAACTTACTGTAGGCAGTCAGTAAGTTTGATAAATTTGGAGGTTTTATGCGCTGACAGTGTTAGCAGCAGTTAGGAGCGACGAGAACAAGGACTCAGGTCTTTGCTTCAGTACGTCTGGGGGGCCCAACTCTGCTGCCTGAAGGACACAAAACCGAATGAGGGAAGCTCTGGACTCATGTAGAGCATATCTTTGTATATTTAATACTAGGTTACCTTTCCGTTATCCATGACCAGAATGCGGTCTGCGTGCATCACGGTGTTGATCCGATGTGCGATGGTGAGCATGGTGCAGTCCTGGAAGGCCTCTTTGATGGTGTTCTGGATCAGAGCGTCAGTCTCTGAATCGATGGAGGCTGTGGCCTCGTCCAGCAGGATGATCTGTCAGTCAAAGGACAGCGGATTAAAAAAGAAGATGCTAAATTTCATATTTGCTTCTTTTAGATTCTCTATCTGTGGATATTAATTATTAGGTAAAGCCAAAAACTGACTGTCGTATTCTATTCCAATGCAATAAATAATTCCTTTTCTGATTCAACAGTATTTTGCAGCCATTAAAAACTTATATTTTTTTATGTATTCCAACTTGTTTTCTTTTGGCCTCTCATAAAAAGTCTCACGGTAAATGAGCTCATAAACTTTTAAAAGAATGTGGAAGCTTGTTTATACTGACCTTGGAGTTACGAAGAAGTGCTCTAGCCATACACATTAGTTGTCTCTCGCCAACTGAGAAGTTTTCTCCATTCTCCAACACTTTAGCCTCTAATTTCCCCTCTAGCCTGATAATCTGAGGAAAGAGTCATATTTAAAACCTTATTTTTCATATTAGTTACTGCA
This sequence comes from Cyprinodon tularosa, assembly GCF_016077235.1. Lineage (NCBI taxonomy): Eukaryota > Metazoa > Chordata > Actinopteri > Cyprinodontiformes > Cyprinodontidae > Cyprinodon > Cyprinodon tularosa. Next base: position 28,351 of record NW_024038244.1, read on the forward strand.
AAGTTTGATATTATAGGTCTAGTCTTGTTAGTGTTGTTCCATCGCTCTGCATTTATTCCTGCAGTTTAGTCCGTCAACAAATTCCTATTAAAGCTTAGATTTTAAAAGATTCCTTCTTTCTGATAATGGTTTAGTTTGGGAAAAACACTTCCTATTATCTCTCCAATCATGCTTTAAGATATTTGACACATTGAGGTTGTTAAATCAGGACTGGAGCCCGACTGGTTTTTACCTCCGCTTTATTTTTTCTTCATTTTGCCTCAAAATCTGCAGACATGTAAAAAAATGCAGCATAAAATGGGGCTCTCAGATCTTTGCTGCACGTTTCTTCTGTAACACTGACAGTGTGACATCACAGTAGTAGAAATAAACCCACTGATCCAGCTCCATCACATGGCCTTGCTTTTAGACTTGTTTCTGATTGCACTCCTCATGCTTCTTTACCTCTAAATCTTTCGAGGTGGTGTGCTCAAAGCCCTGTAATCTAGACACTGAATGAATCCTTCATCCATGCTGTCATTGCTGTTTTCACCCCCTCCCCTCCCCACAACCTTGGGTTTCCAGAAAACATCACTTCTTATTTGATTAATGACTTGCCAAAAAGCATGGTGCTTCATTTGGATCAATTTTTTTTAGTTCAATGGTTCTCAAACTGAATGAGATTAACAAGTTATTGCATTTTAAAATTATTATCCACTGGGAATTGGACTTTTTGTCATAAAACAAAAAATATAAATATATTAGTAAAAGTAAAAAAAGGTAAGTTCTAACCAACAGAAACCTTAACATCCAATGTGGCTGCCACGTGTTTTTGCAAAACAAAACTTTGTTTACACATTTTGGTAGTTTGTGGAAACAAAAATGCAAAAACAAGAGAGTCAACCTTTACTGGAATGTCTTCCTTCAGTGTTTAAAGTGATCAATTAAAAACACAAATATGGACTTGAAGGACGCCCAATAGGCTGGACCCAAATCCTAAGGAAACAGCATCCAACCCTAATCCCCTTTGAATCAAACATTACACAATTTACGTCAATTTACGTTAACACGGAAACTCCCAAATCCAAACATCAATCTGATTGTGAGCCAGAGAGACACGATCCGTAATCCAGAGAAGACAACCCACCTTTTCTACAGTCCAGTCACAGCACACTGTACACCAGAGTTTTTCAACCCTATTCCTCATAGCCCACTGCCCTGCATGTTTTAGATGTACTTTAGCACACCCGAATAAATGCAACATTCTATAGAAGCGGTAGATGTCTGTTGATCACCCACTCATTTAGGGAAGGTGCACAGAGACAGGAGAATAGCTAAAACTTACTGGACATTGGGTCCTGAGCCCGGGGTTAAAGGCCTCTCCATGCAACTACTTGATGATTTAAGGCTTTTTAGAGCTGCTCGGCCACATGAACCTTTTATAGACTGTTCTTGAGTTAAACTGAACGTCAAATGAAGCTTGGAGGTCTGAGCAGACATGATCAACCTTTGCAATCTTTTCTGCATGCACTGAGCATGGTCTTCCACATTGTTATTGGGATGTGCCCATTTCTGATCACTTTTTTGTTTCAATCCCAATAACAGTTGGCTGTGGGATATTTAGTGTTGGGATCTGGAGGTCTGTCCACCTTCCTCCAGCAGAGGGCGCCTCTAGGTCTCCTGGAGCTGAGCTGACGACCACACCTGCAATCCATCAGTCATCAGGAGACCAGCATATAAGCAGCAGCAGGACTACACTCCAGCGCCAGAGTGTTAAGCCAGTTATGGTTAGCAAAGCCTGAGCCAACCAGCCTGATGATTCTCTGACTCCCCTAAACTTTGAACTTGAACCTGATCAGTTTTTGTCTTCTCTGCCTCCTAGGAAGAAACCTGACTGAACCCCTGGAACTCTGGAAGAGTTTCATCAGTTGAAATCTGCCTGCCGGCTCTCAGGAGCTCTCCTGAAGAATCTCACTGTCTGAACCTGCCTGCCCGCCCTCAAGAAGAGGATCGGAGGAAAGACTCTGGATCTGAACACTGATAAGTCTGAAGTCAAGTCCTGCCGCTGCTTAGCCCTCTGCCAACTTCAAGCCTCTGGACCCAACCCGGTTCCCTTCCTCAGCTGCCAAACCTGAATCACGTCACAGGTACAAACCTGCACAATTCCTCTGGCGAAGATCCACAGCAACCTGGCTAACCTAACTGTCCCTCTTTATAGAGAACCCTGTGCGACCAGTCTCAGATCTGTTTATCTGCATAACTCATATATCTTTGTGTCTATTTTAATAAACAGTCAAACTTTTCTTCTGCCTCCGTTGTGTTCTGCATGTGGGTTAGAAACCTGAATCCCATCATGACATTTAGTAGGGTAGAAATGTGATAAGTGGACATTGTAGAAAGAGTCTGTTTGCCTGGTGGCTTGATTCCGTACACCTTTTTGCCATGAAAGTGTTTAGAACACTGAAGTTCATGATGTGGGTGACAGGACCTAATACTTTTATTAAACATAGTCTACATTGGTAGCTACATTGACTCCAAATGGGAGTTGGCCAAACCTTTAGTCACATACCGAGTCCTTCATGTAGGTTTTCTGAAGCACTGTCCAGATCTCCTCATCTGTATATTGGTCAAAGGGATCTAGGTTGTACCTGCGGGTAAGTATGGAGGGAAAGTTTTGACTGGTCCACAGTGGTTAGAATGAATGTCTTTAAACCCAATGGGAGAGAAAGTGGTACCTGACTGTGCCAGTAAACAGCACAGGGTCCTGAGGGATGATGGAGAGTTTGCTGCGTAGATCCCGCAGACCAATGGCTGCAATATCAACACCGTCTATAGAAATGGTTCCCCTTGCTGGCTCCACCAGTCTGAACAGAGCAACGCCTAATGACGATTTCCCTGCGGACGCAAGTCACAGAGTAGGGAGAGCTGAATTCGGCTCTGCAACGACGCACACATTGCACAAGAAACCATTTAACTCTGGACGACTTACCAGAACCTGTCCTTCCCACTATACCAAGTTTCTCCCCAGCTCGGATGGGGAAATCAAGTCCGTTCAGGACAATGGGAGTGTTGTCTCTGTACCTCATTTTGTATTCCTGGAAAGTGATTGCTCCATTTTTGGGCCAGCCATCTGGGATCTGAGCTTCCTTTATGTGTCTGGGAGCCTCAGACTTACAGGTCTGTACATGCAATAAAAAAAACATCCCTTTAGAGAGAAGCAATACTCAACACCTCAGAGTATGATGAAGGCGTTTCTAACCGTGATGTATTCCAACAGCCGTTCCACTGAATTGAACCTGGCCTCTACTTCAGTTGACTGTCTCACCACATACTGGAGCATGCCTGTTAACTGGTACACAAACGTAACCCAGTGATGCTGCAAGTCTTTGGACTCGAAACTGAGAGAACCTATTGGCTGTCAAGATTTACCTGTATGGTGTAAGACAAGGCCAGGCCCTTTAAAGATTGATTAATGGTGGTATTGCTGCTGAGCACAACAAACAAAGCCACCAGAAGAGTCATGGAAGCAGCCATGAAGTCCAACCAGAAAGAGAGCCACCGTGTGCCGGAGTGAAACAGGACGTAATGATTGGAGTTGATGTCGTTCAACGATGTGAACCTAGAGTTTACAAAAGAGACACAAGGTTGTTCAGTCAAAGGGTGATCAAAGATCACAGGAGAATACTACATTAAAGTACACCTGTTACGGGTTTTAGAAGATGTAGATTAAATTCTACTAAAATATGTTTTATAATTATTTGTGATGAGTGTTTTTGGCGCCCCCTACTGGTTGGCATATAAATACTGGGGAACTGCTGACAATTCCACAGAATCTGTTCGGCCCCCAGCTGTGCTGTTGGTGAACCAGAGGGGAGGCTAACCAGAGTATTTGTTTTTCCCTACCATTCATTGCAGTAAATTTTTTTTTTTTAAACCCAACTGTCTGGCATCCGATCTGTGCATGACGGGATGGCTAATAGAGGAGCTGTGACATACCTACTCCTAAAAGTACTTTTTTTCTAAAAATACTCAAGTACTGTAAATGTAACAGAGTAAATGCAGCTAGTTAAAAGCCACCTCTGTTGGAAGAAACTATAAAGCACAAACAAGTGCATTTTGTTTGGATTTTAGGCCTGCACATTCAAACTTATTAATATGGCAACACCCTGTGTTGCTAGAAAGGGCGTTACACGGCAACAGTGTCAAACAGATTTTTTTTAGCTTTTGGTAACATTGCAACATTGTACTTCCAATCTTGCAATTGGTGCAATACTTCAGCTTGATCAAACAAATTGACTTATCATAAGTGCACCCTGTCTCTGCAATGGGGAGAGAATTTGCTGCATGCAGAGCAGGCAAAGCTGCAGAACGCTGCTGCCCGATTTTCAACCAGCACGTCCAGACGTGAACACATTAACTCCTGTGCTGTCGTCACTCCACTGGCTTCCATTTTAGAAATGGTTTTAAACTTCTGCTGTTTGTTTTTAAAGGTACACTATGCAACCGGTGTTGATTTTCCAGTGAGGCTCCCCCCAGAGGGCGAAAGTAAAAGTGCACTGTCGTAAATATGCACAGCTGTTCTCCTGGTTTCTCCGTCAAGCCAGGCGCGGTTGTTTTGAGCTTAGCAGCGAATGACTAACGCTGCGTTCACACTGGACGTAGCTGGCGCGACAGAAGCAGCGAGTTTACATGCAAAGTCAATGGTTGACGCGCGTCAAGGCGCAACAAAAGGTCCCGCGGCGCGTTTTGAGCAGCAGGCGCAGCACGCCTGAGCAGCTGAAGCAGCGCGTCGGGTGCGTTTAACGCAGGGAGAGAGACACAGCGCTGATGATCTCTCCTCTTAAACAGTTTATTGACGCCTAAATTAACTTAAAATGCAGAAATCTGCCGGCAGAATATGCAGTTTGGATTATTTAGATGAAAAACACCTACCAGCTGCCGCGGTGAACCGCTGCTGATGAAGGGATCCATACTGTCGGCGCCCCGCTGGTATGTGGGGGTCTGAGCGGCTCCGACAGAAAAAATATTGAAGGCAGGATAATAGTCTGAATGAACTGACTGCACTGATTACGTTTTCAGGTGTATTTTCTCACTTAAACACATATTAAAACTACTTTATTCCCACTGATCACAGCAAATATAGCTGCAAGGCAGAGAAAGGATAGTGAAGCTCCGCCCAACGCGCCTCAGACACAGCCGGAGCAGCAAAGCTGCTTCAGCCACGAGTCAGAACTAACTGGTACAAGCAGCAAAAAGGAAGCAGCAGACGCGATTTTGCTGCTTTTGCTGCGTGAACGTAGCATAACTGCACAAAGATCGCCACTGTGCTAGCAACGAGAAGGCTTTTAACTGGGGGCGTGTAGCAGTTCTCGCCGTAAAGCAAGACTGACTCTCACTAGACTTCTGAGCCTGTGGGTGCGGGTCGGTGCTCCTGCAGTTGCAAGTGCGGTATTTCCCCCACAGACCACCAGGGCGGCCGAGAATACCTTTGTTCAACCTGAAATGACTCATTTAATCATCCAAAACGTTATGGAACACATTAATTAACTGAAAAATGTTGCATAGTGTCCCTTTAACACCATTCATGACTTGGCCCCCTCTTACTTGTCTGAGATCTTAACTTTCCGCAATTGTGGCAGAGCTTTGTACTCCTCGGGTCAGCTTCTGTTAGAGGTCCCTAGGTCACGACTCAAACAGTGGGGCGATCGTTCGTTTGCCGTCGCTGCTCCCAGACTGTGGAGCAAACTACCCCCTGACATCCTCAGCCTTTTTTTAAAAAAAAGCTTAAGACCCACTTTTTTAAATTAGCATTTAATTCTAATACTGTCTCTTAGGTGTTCTCCTTCTGTCTGCTCCTTTCTATGCACCTCTGGAAGGCTTTTAATGTCCTGCAGCGCTGAACCACTACAGCACTTTTAATTGTATCTATATGTTTCATATGTGTTATGTATTGTGTTATGGCTTTGTTGCAAAGCACTTTGGGTATAATTTGGCTATTGTAAAGGGCTATAAAAATAAACTTGATTGAAAAGCAGGGAGCTTAGTTACTCATACATGATGCTGATTGGCTGGAGAGTTGCAATGTGGGCGGCTATTCAGCATAGCTTGAACACAAGAGAGGCAATGCAGAGTCACTGATTCAATGACAGAGTTCCTAAGGAAAGGCTCACTAAAGTCAAAAGCTACATGTTTCTCTGATTTTGTTGATTTTGAGCAGGAAAAATGACCAAAAATACTTAAATTATAAAAATCTCTAATTTAAAAAAGCTCCTGTTTTTTATTTCACAGAATCCCTGGGATTATATAGTCCTACTGGGCTTTTTTTCTGGAGCAATGTAAATCCTCTTTAATTCTATTACAAAGTATATTTCATTTTTGTTAAAATGCTATAAAAGCATTATTTTTCTGCCTTCGTCCTACTTTATAGCCACTTGAAATGTCAAAAACTATAAGGTTCTAAAATATCTCATTTGCTTTATTTGTTAATAATAAACAAAAACCACAATCACATCTATAAAATTATACTGCAACTCACGTGTCCCATTACACACCAAAATGGTACAAATTAGTATTATGAGTTAATTTAAGAAATATCATTGAACTTTCATTTGTATTATAATTTGAATTCAACAGAAAAGTTACTTTTCTGCATAGTTACTTTAATAAAAAAGTGGTTACTTTGATTGTGTAGTTACTAACTCATTTACTGTTTTGGAGAAGTAACTGGTTACTATAAATAGTTACTTTTTTAAGTAACATTCCCAACACTGGTAACCCCTAAACTGCCTAAGGCTGTATGTTAAAGGTTGTGCTGCATTACTCTACTAATGTAAAAAAAATAAATAAAAAATAATCACACTAGAATACACTAAATTTATTAATAATTAAATAAAATGAAAAGCTGAAAATTTCAAGAGCTACAAACTAAAGTAGTAGATGTCTGTCAGAGATGCATCACATGTGTTTCTGTTTGTGTCTTACAGTTTAATGTGTCTGTCCCTTATGTTGTAGGCATGGATGGTGCTGAGGCCTTGCAGGGTGGAGGTAGTGAGAGAGATGCACGGAGAGCGGCTGATGTTCTCCATCTTCTTCATCTGACGAATGCTTCTCTGAAATATACTGAAGGAACATGACGACTTGCATTAAATCGGCACAGCCTTCTGATCCTGCACCGACCTGACTGATGAGAACTCACAACAGGATGATGGAGAACAAAGCGCCCATAATGACCACAGCTACCAGCATTGCAGGGAAGACAGAAGCGATGATGACGATGGTGAACGTGACAAGGAGACAAAACTGTAGGAAGGGGTCCATGTGGAGAGGAAGCACAGAGTCCACCTCCTCCTGATCTTTAGCAAATCGGTTAAGAACACGTCCAGTAGGCGTTGTGTCAAAGAAACTCATCGGAGAGGCAAGGATCTGGGAAGAAGAAAAGAAGCTTATTCAATTTTGGCGTTAAATTTTATTTTCTGTTTAGTCAGTTTTCCACAGTACCTTTCTGAACATGCCGTCATGGAGTTTGCAGGCAGCTCTTAGTGTGACGTGAGTGTAAAAGAAGCACTTGATCACAGCGAGGACCAACGTGACGAGGATCATCACGCCATAAATCATCTGGTAGAAGGCCAGGTTTGGATTTTGGGAGACATCACCTGGATCAGAGGTTAAATTGTGGCCTGTCGAATTCTTTTAAAAGGAAAAAGTAGGATATTAGGAGCCCAGTAATAACTACTTCACTCCTTCACTCTCCTTTTAAATACAAACACAAAATTATGCATTGAAAAATTATATTGTTGAACTTATATTTTTTATTTTATATTTTTTACTTTTTTTTTTTAACAATACTTTATTGTCTTTTAGAAACAAGACAAACAACAACAATTCAGCACAGCCAAGTCTAATACAAAATCTGAAATGTCCAGCAAAACACCTGTACAAAATTTCAAATACACATTAGGGTCAAAACCTATAATCCGTATGATAAGTCGAGGGAAAAAAGATAAAAACAATCAAACATAATGTTTAAAAACAAACTGTGATCCCCCTTTGTGTAACAGCTCGACGAGCTCACTAGGCATATGATCAAGCAAAGGCTGCCATACTCTATAGAAATCTTTTTACTGGTTTGTCTAAAATAATTTCATTAATACATTCATTCATTATTCTTTCAACTGTAATTAATTAATAGTCAGACAGACAGACAGATAGCAAACTTTCTTAACTACATTTCAATTTTTTAGGTAAAATAAGCTTTAAAGCATATAAAAAAAACGAATATGTGTTAATGATCAATTAGATTACGACTTAATTACTTATACTTGATTGGCTCTGATTAACAACATTAAATACTTTTTTTTTTAAATATATCAAAGCAAAGAACCCTCCACTAGTTTTGTCGATGAAAATGATATAAACAAAACTGGAATTTACATCGATGCACTTGCTTTGATACATATCCTTTATCAAAATAGCTGCAGCACATTTTCCCCCTTTATAAGTTGAAGAAGAAAAATGTTGGAATCACATCTTGGAGGGAAGCCAGAAACAGTGTTGCAGTCAAGACCACCTAACCCGAGACCAAGACAAGACCAAGACTTTTAGGGTCCGAGACCAAGTCAAGACCAAGACCGAGGGAAGTCGAGACCGAGTCAAGACCAAGACTTTTAGGGTCCGAGACCAAGTCAAGAAAAAGACAGAGGGAAGTCGAAACCGAGTCAAGACCAAGACTTTTAGGGTCCGAGACCAAGTCAAGACCAAGACCGAGGGAAGTCGAGACCGAGTCAAGACCAAGACTTTTAGGGTCCGAGACCAAGTCAAGAAAAAGACCGAGGGAAGTCGAAACCGAGTCAAGACCAAGACTTTTAGGGTCCGAGACCAAGTCAAGACCAAGACCGAGGGAAGTCGAGACCGAGTCAAGACCAAGACTTTTAGGGTCCGAGACCAAGTCAAGACCAAGGCCGAGGGAAGTCGAGACCGAGTCAAGACCAAGACTTTTAGGGTCCGAGACCAAGTCAAGACCAAGGCCGAGGGAAGTCGAGACCAAGTCAAGACCAAGACCAGCGCCAGTATGTGACAATAAAATGTGAAACATGATCAAAATCACAAAAATTGATCTAAAAGACCCACATTCACATAAAAACACCTAGATATTTAACACACAGAACTGGACTAAACATTAACATCTTTATTTAGTACTTCTGTGTAGTAATCACAGAATTTCAACAATTAATCAAAGTCGATCAAATTGGATTTTCTCTTCCGTTCATGAACAGTACATACATTTATGTTGCTTTTAAATGTGCTATTTCAAAACAATGTGCAAAATTCTGTAAAATGTGTAAAACTGAAAAAAAGCCAATAATTTCTCTTGTTTCTCTCTCATATACAGATTAAAGCTATATTATATAACTTTTCTTAAATAAATCTATATCTGTCACCAAGTTGTGAAATATGTTATGAGACAGATAATTTGTTGGAAAAAAATAGATTGATCTCCTTCACTGCATTTACTAATGAGACAGGTTATTGCTTGGATTTGAATCCAAGCATCCAATAAAAAGAAGGATCTTAAAGAAACTGATAATATTCTGATGATTAGCGTTATTTCCACAGTTGTGGTCTTGACCGGGCTTGAAATAAATTGCCGAGTCCTCAGCGCCCGAGACCGAGACAAGACCAAGACCAAGACCAAATGCGGTCAAGTCCGAGACGAGACCGAGACCATCAAAAAATGGTCTCCAGACCGGTCTTGAGACCAAGACCGATCTTGAGTACTACAACACTGGCCAGAAATCGGCCTCAGGTGGAAAATGTCTGACTGTTGCATGATCCCTACTAATGAGAGTAGTAACTGAGATCAAATATAAAATGTGTGATGGGACGGACTGAACTCTCACCCCATCTCCCTTCTCCAGCCAGTAGCTTAGCCACCAGTTGCTGAAGGCAGTGGATCCGATCATGAGGACTATAGTCAGGACGGTGAGGAAGGCGATGATGTATCCTGCAGTGAAACAAGTTACCAAACATTAACCTGAGAATAGCTGATAAAACAATGGTAATGAGTCGGGAAGCTGCTGTTTGTGTCGGACCTCCTACTGCCTGGCAGTACTGGTGGTAGACCCTCCAGGACACAGATCCCTCGGTGGAGGCCTCCTGACTGACCAGCTGATCTCCAGACGCCACAGGAGCTGAACAGGAACAAAATTAATCTATTAAATCCTTTGATTGAAACATCTTGCATTTATACAGCTGATTACTCCATGGTGGATTATCTGAGCAGTTTATTTTTAGCTTTTATTACTTCATTAGTTTTTTGTAGCACTTCTTTGACCCACCAGAGGTCATCAGTTTCCTTCTCTGTCTTTGATTCTACATGTATTTCCTTATTTATATACTTCTAATTTGATTTTTGATCATTTAAACAGCCATAAGGCCATTTTTTATTTGCTAGGTTTTACTAAAAGCTTGTTTGGTTTTACATTCAGTGTTTCTGTTTTGGGGAGCGGATTTCTCCAATGTGAGATCAATAAAGTTCAATTATATTATTATTTCTCTGTTTCTGTTCAGTTGATCATGATTTTTTAAATTAAAGCACAGTTTCTTTGTAGTTTGTATAGTAGCATGTTAGCAGCTGGAGATCATGTTTTAAGGGGAAATCTGATCCCTCTAGATTTTGCTTTTTGCGTCAAAACAATTCACCCCCCTCAAAGCACCAGGGATATCCAGCAAATACTGTTTCTAAATGATTTAGACTTGTTTTACATCCCCTTATTAAAAATCAGCTGCAGAAATTTGATTTGACACAACCAGGCAAAGAATTTTACATTTAAAAAAAGAAAACATTTCACCTAAACATTTCACATCAGTTCTTGTTTCATGATGTAGATTTTAGATTGAAAATGTTTTGCTTCTTTGTCATTTAATGACAATATTCCTAAAATAAAAAATAAAAAAAGGTATTCGAAACCTAATTGCATGTTTAAATAGTAAAGAATTGTTATACTGTAGGCATAGTATAACAAAACAACACAACACTTTTAAATTACTTGAAGAAAAGAGTTTTTTCTCAAGTTCCAGAGGAAAATATACCAATAGTTAATTATACTGATTTCAGATGTTGATTTCAAGATTCAGTTTAACCCTTTAAAGCCCGATCCAAGAATAAAACAAAACAGAAAATTACTTTTTTTTGGTTTGAATTCCTTATTTGCCCTTTTAACAAAATATGTAAAAAGAAAAAACAGAAATACATTTTTGATATTAATAATTTATTACTATGCGATAAGTCAAGATAATTTTTTTGTGTAGTCTTCTACTGGCTGTTATCAGGTATATCTGATTGTGTACAATAGGATTTTGAGCAAAGTTTTCACCATTAAATTATGCAAAAGGTGTCAGACGCAAAACATTTCAGAAACCGTATGTATCAAATACGATACATTTGGCATTATAGGGTTAAGATCCCAGTTAGCAATGGGTAAAATGGGTAAATCGGAATTACACTCAATAAGAATGGCAGTCTGGATGCTAAACAAACTGTTTGGTCGACATCAGAATCGACTGATTTCTGTTTGACTTACTGTTCTGATCCGCTGGCGTCCCGTCATCGTTTTCATCTGACATGTCAAACGCTAAAGAGAGGCAAACATGTTATTTCTTTAAGCACAACTGCAGCTGCAATAAAACCTAGTTCAATGTTGCTGCTCTTTAAAATACATACGACTGTAAACAGAAATATGACATTGGTATGTAAATACTGACGGATATTCCTTTTCTTATCCATAGTCTACTGTAGTATTTGCTCTGTTTATATTCAGAAGCGACAACATGAATCTATTTTATCAGTTTCTCTAATTATTGACTGAACCAAATAGCTTTTTCCTTCAATTTATTATGAATGAGTATTTTTATTTATATTTTACCAACATCTGCTTGAAAACTATATCCTTTGTTATCCTACCGGGGTTAACTATCCCACTGTCAGCTCGCTGTCTGACATCATTCAGCTCAGCAGCCTGTTTGGGTGACGCCTCCTCCTCCTCCTCTTTCTCCATCTGGGATTGAGAAGAACAAAGAACCTGCTGGTTACAGCTGCTTTTTATTTTTATTGCTCCGAAGCTATAAAACAATAAATCCTAAGTGAAGAGGAAATATTTTCAGTTCATAAAAACATGTGATGCTTTTACTTTGGACTGTTCCATCTGGTAGTTGTTGATGAGCTGAGCGTAGCGTCCGTTGGTTTTCATCAGTGCCTGGTGATTCCCGGCCTCTCTGACCTCACCGTCCTCCAGAACCAGGATGTCATCACAAAATTCCAGATACTGGAAAATATGGGCCAGGGGTGGTCAGCATTATTGGACAGAGTAAAAACCACCAGGATGCTTCTTTCTATTGGATTTATTTGTGCTCTTCTATGTGTCTCTGTGTACCTAAATTTCCGTTTATTTCTATAGCGCCAATTCACAACACATGTGACCTCAAGGCACTTTCCAGTTCAACCAGATCATCCAGTCAGATTGATTCAAAGTTTTCTATCTAAGGAAAACCAGCTGATTGCATCGACTCTTTGACTCTTCAGCAATCCCTCACACTAAGCATGCTTGTAGCGACAGTGGAGAGGAAAAACTCCCTTTTAACAGGAAGAAACCTCCAGCAGAACCAGGCTCAGTGTGAGCGGCCATCTGCTGAGGCCCACTGGGGTTCAAGGAGACAGAAGCAGAGATACAAAAAGCAGCTGTAAAAGGCGGCCTCTTCCAGGAAACACAGCCAGGCAGACGAGCTCCGAGCCAGCTCCCATGTCAGAGGATGAAGAGAGCACATCCAGTTAGTCACAGTCAGAGAAACAGGACTGTTTTATCAGTCTCAGTTCCATTACTTTCTACTAGTGCTGTCAAAATTATCGCGTTATTATCGCGTTAACGCCAGGCCATTTTAATGGCAATAATTTTTTTAACGTGAGATTAACGCTATGTGGTTTTATGGTACAATTTTCCAAGTACATCCCGCTGCAGCCTGCGGGAAGGCGGGGCTATTTTCCCCCAGTCTATGCATTTTCCATAAGCTTCGAGAGCGGAGCTCCTCAAGGAAAAAAGACGCTCATACACTGGGTAGCGCTAGTGCCTTTTCTTTAAGCCCCACCACCAACAAACAAGTTGAGTGTCTGGTGGCTAGTAGCAACCTGAAATACGCTGAGAAAACTGATTACTGAGGTGAAATGGAATCTGCTACGACACTCTTGCTGTCTGTGTTCGCCACAGGTCGGTATCGTGTGTGTGTGTGTGTGTGTGTTGGGTGTGTTCTCATTTTTGTTAAGAGGCTGAAAAGTAACTTTCTAGAGCATAGACTACCTCCATCTAGTGATGTCGGTCTATTGATTTTGATGTATTAATTGAAAATTGTTCATTATTATCTTGGTTAATTAACATCTAATGTTAACTGTACTACATTTTATAGCAGTAGGGTAAAATGCTTGTCTTTGTTCAAAAGACTGTATTAACTGTAAAGACTGTCTTTTACATCAGCCTGTTTTCAGGGCCTTTTTTTTGGCTACATATTTGTTATTTTTTGCTACATGCCTCCCCATCTTCTTGCCATATGTTTCTATGGCATAAATCAATGTCTGTGACCTGTTTTCATTTAAAAAAAAGAACATTGGCACAAACCTAGCCTGTATGTATTTTTTGTATGTCATCAGGAGTATTTAAATGATTTTCAATCTGAAAAAAAATGTGTGATTAAAATGCGATTAATCGCGAGTTAACTTAGGCATTGATGCGATTAATCGCGATTAACAAAATTTAATCGATTGACAGCACTACTTTCTACATATATTTTTTGCACCGATTCTTTTAGGTTATAAAATCTTTTAACATATGCAATGAGCTCAATGCTTTCCTACCTGGAGTTGATGCGTGACAAGGATGATGGATTTTCCTTGAAGCTCTTTCTTTATGCATTCTTCAAAGATGTGTTTTCCCACATGAGCATCGACAGCAGACAACGGATCATCCAGGAGGAAGATGTCTTTGTTAGAGTAGACGGCTCTGGCCAGACTGATCCTCTGCTTCTGCCCTCCGGACAGATTCAGACCCCTTTCTCCGATCTAGCAACCAAACAGCATTAGAACTATCACCATACGTTTACCTAAAACGTTAAATGCTGTGAAAAATGTCTGGTGTTTTTCTGCATTATTTAGAGAAAATAAGTGACCATTATTTAATTATCATCCTTATTTATCTTGTATTATAATCCTTATTTATCTTGATATACTATATATATATTGTTTATTCTTAATGCACCTTTTTCCTCCTTGTTTGCACCTTCTTTAATTACTACGCCAATATGTGACCAGTGAATTTTTCCGCTGTGAGATCAATAAAGCTAATCTAATCTAATCTAATCTAATCTAAACTAATCTAATCTAATCTATCCACAGAGTTCAATATTTCTACCCCTTATTTCTTTTTATTGATGATACAGATGATGAAAAAAAATCAGTGTGTAATAAAATATGATTATTGTGGGAGTTAAACTCTGTGTTCATAGAAAGTTAAATAGAAGAAAAAAGTGTGATTATATCATGCAAAACATCTTCGTTGATAAGCCTGATATTTCAGTTTGCTCGTTGTATTCATCATATGTAATATTTACATTTCAGAGAAACTGGAGTTTGGCTTTTTATTTCTATTGAGCCATGTGTTAGCTGCAAAAAATTGTGAGTTCATTTAGGACAAAAAAGGAATCTGACACACCAAGGGATTTTCAAACACAGCTTCCTGCAGGAGGAGAAAGGCTGCCTGCTCACATTTCAGCACCTTTCTCACTGCTCCCTTCACAGTAGAGCTTTTTATTAACAGATCACAACAGGATGGGGTGGGTCATAAGACAGAATGACCCTGTAATGACCTTCTGGCTGGAGGCAGGTCTTCAATGTTTCATATGTACACACACAAACTGTCTTCAATAAACCTAACACCATGATCATTGAGCAATCAATCTACATTTACTGCAGGTTTCACTTTGTAAAATCTGTGATTTTCTATCAACCTCCTGAACTATATTTGTCTGTTTTATTGTGAATGTTTGGAAGGAGCATAGACATCAACAGCTCCAGATGGAGACCAATGACAAGAGCTGTGAGCATGAAGCAGAAAGATTGGAGGGATACAGGACACTGGTGAGGAAGAAGAGGATAAAAGAAAGCACTTGCCTCTGTTTGATCTCCATATGGCAGGATAGTAAGGTCACCTCTGAGGCTGCAAACATCCAAAACCCGGTCATATCTGCAGAACATAAATACAGGAAACTTTCAGCCTGACACCAAAAAACTGTGAAAACATTTTTTCTCTGACATATTTTCATCTCTATTTTTTTTATTGCACTTCTATTCAGATCAAATAAATGTATTTTCAGTAAAATTGACCCATTAAAACACAATCTTGGGTATAGTTATCTTTGTTTGTCAATAAAAAGAGATCTCTAATTAACTGCAGGCTCAATTTCACATAGTTATGGTCAGTGGTCATCATTGTTAGGTTTATTCTTTATACATCATGTGCATTGTTACTTTATTAGCCAGATTAGAGAGTAGAAGGCCTTCCTTCACATTGTGGATGTCACTGTGTGTACGGAGGTCATCTAATCAGGACAGCCTTCATGTCTTTTAAAATACACAGGATATGGGAACATCTTGGAGCCGGACTGGTAGAGGGGAGCTATCTCTAATCCTTGGGCATGGATGGCATGTCAGTTTCTGATACAGACAGCAAAGCATCCACCTGGTGCAACACATAGACTCATGAGCTGTATGAAGGAGAAGATGACCTTGTTCGGGGCTAAATCTTTGCTGGACGTCCCGCGGACGTGATTTTTGAGCCCACAGCTGTGCAAGCTCCAAGCATTTTTCTCTGTCCTGTAACGACCTGATCTGGAATAAACTCTGTTACTTTTTACTCCTGTTTTATAGTCCTTTTTTCATGGGTTTACCCAGTTTGAGTTAAGAGTAGTGAATAACTTGCTCCCAGGAAAAGAACCGTGAGGAAGCCCCCGAGGCGCAACGGCTTTTTTTAGGGGACATAACTTCCTCATTTAACATCATTCAAGAAAGCAGAGAAACAGGGAAATAGATAAAAATCTATCTTAGAGTTTATCTCTGAAGCCCCCTTCAGACCCACAGAACATTTGGTTCCATATTAAATTGTCCATTGTGTGTGTTTACTACCTACAGTCCAACATGGTGGTGGTTTGTGGCTCTTTGCTGAGCGGGAATATTTTACCATACGTGATGGAACATTGAACTCTGCTAGCTATCAAAAAAGCCTGAGGGAGAATATCCAGTTTAAGGTGTTTGACCCTAGCCTCGTGAGACCATCCTGATCTCGCGAGCTTTCAAGGTTTCACTCGCAGATCAGTCTGGAGACTCTCCGTTAAAGAAAATTTGGAGCCGTTCACCAAACGAACGTCCAATCAGCGTTGGCTTTGAGGCGGGTTGAGGTGTGACGCGACGAGAAGCGCGACAGTTCAGCCTAAAGAACATGGCGGCTTCAGCCGATGAAACTAGCGTTAGCATGGCTTTCGAGCAAGTTTTATCGGAATTATAGAGTATTTCTTCACTGAAAGAAGAGCAAAACACTGCTCTGGAGGCTTTTCTCAGAGGAAAAGATGTTTTTGCTCTTCTCCCGACTGGTTTTGGCAAGAGTTTGATCTATCAATTGGCTCCTCTTCGTCGTCGCCCTGTTAGTACGTCATATGCTTCATTGATCTGATTGGTTTATTTGGCCCGTCTATCACCAACATAGGCCAATCAGCTAACCAGTATTTTCGCCCCTTCCCAAAATTACTTCAACGGAAGGTTTCCAGATGGATATGCGGAGCAAATCCATCTGGCGGAGTCAGGTTAGTTTGACCCTAAGCTGAAGCACATAAAGAGCAGGAAAATAACCCAAAGAATAAAG
The DNA here is from genome assembly GCF_016077235.1 of Cyprinodon tularosa. Lineage (NCBI taxonomy): Eukaryota > Metazoa > Chordata > Actinopteri > Cyprinodontiformes > Cyprinodontidae > Cyprinodon > Cyprinodon tularosa. Next base: position 45,282 of record NW_024038244.1, read on the forward strand.
AGTCTTTGAAATTAAAATCCACTGTTAAATCCAGCTAAGATGCTTTAGAACAGGGTCTGCAACCTTTCATGTCCAAAGTAAAAGTCCTTCTGAGCTGCAAAATATGACATGACTTTTTGATGAAACACACCCCATTCATTTAAATACACTCACCGGCCACTTTATTAGGTACCCCATGCTAGTAACGGGTTGGACCCCCTTTTGCCTTCAGAACTGCCTCAATTCTTCGTGGCATAGATTCAACAAGGTGCTGGAAGCATTCCTCAGGGAGTTTGGTCCATATTGACATGATGGCATCACACAGTTGCCGCAGATTTGTCTGCTGCACATCCATGATGCGAATCTCCCGTTCCACCACATCCCAAAGATGCTCTATTGGATTGAGATCTGGTGACTGTGGAGGCCATTTGAGTACAGTGAACTCATTGTCATGTTCAAGAAACCAGTCTGAGATGATTCCAGCTTTATGACATGGCGCATTATCCTGCTGAAAGTAGCCATCAGAAGTTGGGTACATTGTGGTCATAAAGGGATGGACATGGTCAGCAACAATACTCAGGTAGGCTGTGGCGTTGCAACGATGCTCAATTGGTACCAAGGGGCCCAAAGAGTGCCAAGAAAATATTCCCTACACCATGACACCACCACCACCAGCCTGAACCGTTGATACAAGGCAAGATGGATCCATGCTTTCATGTTGTAGACGCCAAATTCTGACCCTACCATCCGAATGCTGCAGCAGAAATCGAGACTCATCAGACCAGGCAACGTTTTTCCAATCTTCTATTGTCCAATTTTGATGAGCTTGTGCAAATTGTAGCCTCAGTTTCCCGTTCTTAGCTGAAAGGAGTGGCACCCGGTGTGGTCTTCTGCTGCTGTAGCCCATCTGCCTCAAAGTTCAACGTACTGTGTGTTCAGAGATGCTCTTCTGCCCACCTTGGTTGTAACGGGTGGTTATTTGAGTCACTGTTGCCCTTCTATCAGCTCGAACCAGTCTGGCCATTCTCCTCTGACCTCTGGCATCAACAAGGCATTTCCGCCCACAGAACTGCCGCTCACTGGATGTTCTCTGTAAAACCTAGAGATGGTTGTGCGTGAAAATCCCAGTAGATCAGCAGTTTCTGAAATACTCAGACCAGCCCTTCTGGCACCAACAATCATGCCACGTTCAAAGTCACTCAAATCACCTTTCTTCCGCATACTGATGCTCGGTTTGAACTGCAGGAGATTGTCTTGACCATGTCTACATGCCTAAATGCACTGAGTTGCCGCCATGTGATTGGCTGCTTAGAAATTAAGTGTTAACGAGCAGTTGGACAGGTGTGTACCTTATAAAGTGGCCGGTGAGTGTACATTCTATTAATCAAAATGTATCAAAATACAAAAAAAAAAATAAAATCATTGATTAGAATTATTACTTTTATGAAATTTGTAATTTGCAATAAATTAATTAATCCCAATAAGAAATCTGCTGCTATCTTAAACAATCAAGTTAAGGTATATTTATATTTTTAGCTTTTAAAATAAGGAAAAACAAAACGATTCCTAAAGATGAAGCATAAATTTCCTTCTATAGGGTATTAATTGACCTATAAATGAATGAATTTGCTTTAAAACACATAATTTCCAAGATAATGAGAAAAAAAATAACTCTCAAACATATTTCTGGTTATTTTAATGTCATTCTGTTATTTAAAAAGAATCAGTTCAACAATGTAGAACAGAGGGAATGTGTTAGGAGGCCAATGCATGTTTTAGCAAATAGATCAAACAATGAATAGCATTGTTATAGAATTTTATATCTGAATTTTAGGTAAATTGTAACTAAACTAAGTGATAACAGCTTCCTGTCTGGTAGATATATTTAAACCTAGAAGATATCTATCTCAGGGATAATTAAAGCTGCTTTCTACGACATTTTTTAGAGACAGCCCTTATCTTATGTTACATAAAATCCATATGCATTGATCAGCAGTTCCCCAAGGTGAGCTGCCAGATAACACAGACGACCTCTGTCCTTGTTTAACTACCATGACAGGCGAAATTTCACGTTCTCCTGGTTAAACATTTTTAACCTTGAAAAAGAAAAACAGTGTTTTGTTACTTGGCCTGGTCCAACGGTTCGCCCATCAGGATGTTCTCCTGAACTGTTCCATGGAAGATCCAGGCCTGTTGGGAAACATAAGCAAACGTCCCATCTGCTGTGATGGAACCCAGAAGAAGATGCATCTGGAAGATTTAAGGATAAGTATTTAGGGATTGCTTAAACTGCAAAAGCTTTTTTAAAAGCAAAGATACGTCAGAAACTAGTGACAGTGGAAAAAATGGCGTAGCAACCTGTTCCAGAATGCTGGAGATCAGTGATGTCTTTCCGCTCCCCACGTTCCCACAGACACCCAGCAGGCTGCCCTTCAGGAAGAAACACAGAGACCTTCAGGCTTCGGCTGAACCAAAACACGACAATAAGCTAATCCGATTCCCAGCAGACCTTGGGCAGAGTGAAGGAGATGTTTCTCAGGGTTGGTAAGCTCTGACTACGACCATTCTCCTCTTCCTTGTCTTCCTTCACCTCCCCGTTCTGGCTGGGAAGGTGATCCTGTTCGCTGGCAGCACTGGTCCAGGATAGCGTGGCGTTTCTCATCTCTACAGCTGTTTGACTGTCCTTGTTCTGCTGCAGGTAGGGCTTTGGGTTCTGGAGCAGCATGATTTTCTGACACAGCAACCACACATTGGATGCTTAGGGTTACAACACCGCGAAAACTGATTTAAAACAACATATCTTTAAAATAAATGTATGATCTGGTTATGGAATGAACATTTTACCTTTTAAAATAAGCTAATTAGATATAATGCACCTGAAATAAGACAATGCACTGGAAAAAATCAAAATCTTGACAAGTCATTTTTTCTTAAAATAAGTGCATTTGTTCTTGGATTGAGGAGGTAAAAGAGACATTTTGCCAATGGAAAAAAGATAATTTACACTTATAATAAGAAAATACAATTGCATTGTCTTATTTCAAGTGCATATTATCTAATTATCTTATTTTAAGAGTAAAAATACTCATTCCATTGGCAAACTATCTCATTTACCTGCTCAAATTAAGGGTAAATACACTTAATTTAAGAAGTTTTTACTTATTTCTAGATCGTTTTTCCAATTTGGAGCTGTTATTTTAAATGTAAATCGAAAAAACTGGTCTGCTTATTCAAATCAAGGGAAATTACACTTATTTAAAAAAAAAAAACTGAATTACTTATATCTTAATTTCTGCAGTGAATTGGTTGCTTCCCTTAAAACCAAACTAATGGATAAGGTTTCTCAGATTTTACTTCTCAGCAGAAAGATGGCTTCTACTGTACAACCACTGATTTCATTGAACAATACTGAGATTTAAAGTGATAGACCAACATGTTTAAACAAATAATTTGCATTGATCTTTATAATACAAAAGGCCAAACCCTCACTGATGAGAGCAAATTGCAATTAAAGCTTTAAAATGGAAAAAGTTATTTAAAATGTACCCTTAATCTCCTCAGAGACACAGCAGCTTCAGCCAGGGCCTTCACACACAACGGCAGCAAGGCGAGGACAAACCTCATGGAGTTAAAAATGGCGATAGTAGAAAAGGCCTGTTTACAGAAAATCAAACAATGAGGTGAAAACAACCCTGATGGGCTTTAGATGGAAACTCTTTAGTTGATGTCAACGAGGCGACAGTTCTCCGTTCCAATCCCTTATTCACAGCTCAGCGCTGCTGTACTTACATCAGACACATTGAGCGATAAACCCAGCAGAGTGTGAACCAGGAAGGTGAGAACAGTGGCGAGGGTCGGGACGATGCTGGTGATGCTGGTGTTTATATTCTGGATGTAGCTGACCAGGCGAATCTGCTTCTTTTCCTTTTTTCTCAATCCTGTAAAGAGGAGGACATTTTTACATGTGGCGTGTAAACGAAGGAATTTAACATAAATTAGCAAATTAAGACAAGTAGAAAGAAAATTTAACTTTTTTTTTTCAAAGAAAGACCTGAAGTTTGTGATTTGTATTCACTCCACCTCCTTCTCTCTGATGGGCCTTAATAAGATCCATGGCTTTCAGAAGTGTCCTTACCATTAAATAGAGTCCCTTTGGGTGGTTTGCAAGGAAATAATAGTAAACTAATTTTGTGAAAACCAGTAAATGAAGTAAAAAAAAAAGTTTAAAAAAAATTAATAAATCCACTTGATTTTCCAAGTTTGATGACATTTCGCTTCCCATCCACACTGCAAAAAAGGAAAATCTATACAAGTGTAATAAACTTGAATTCAGCATTTTTGTCTCATTACACTTGTTTTTCAATGTATTTTCTTAGTAAGACTGAATATTGTTAAGATTATTTGACTTGTTTTAAGAAAATTCACCTTTTTCATCCTAACTAGATAATAAAACTAATTCTGAGCAGCTTTTTTCTTAAAATAGGACACATTGTGGACTGTGTCGCGTTAACATTTAGACTGTGAGTACATTTTTACTTGTTTCAAGACAACAAGACAATTCATATTAACCTGTTTTAAGAACTGACCCCATCTCATTAAGATATTGCAGCTAATCAACTGTGATTGCATTCAAATTGATAGGGCCATTGAGATTGCCATTCATAATTTAGCTTTGAGATTCTGAACCTCACTAGTGGATCATTTACTGTTTGCAGAACAAAGTAAACTACAATACATCATAACTACTGTACATCATACATATGCTTATTATAATAGAAGCTCTACCTTAAAAGGGAACACCTTTTTTAAATTTGGCCCCTAATTTTACGTTATTACATCATGCTCTATAAGTTTTGTGTCATTTGGAGCCGTTCTGAAGATATTCTGTCAGGTTATATCCAAGTAAAGTCTTCCTATGGGCAACGACTTGAAGCACAAATTAAACTGTTTATAATTTATTCTTTATGGTACACCAGCAATCATAACGTAGGCGTATCACTGTCCCCCAGACATCCGCGGTTATATTTTTTATATTTTTATCTTTTAAAGACGAAGCGGCGCGTGTATGACGTCATCCGCGTGCGCCGGCTACAGTAGCGTTCTTTCATCCTGTCCGCTGAACTGCTGCTAGTTTTCCACACATGCCTGGAAGATGTCTAGTGCTGTTACCACAGATATTCTCGCTCTCCAAATGGAATTGAACGATTCAGATTAGCTAGAATGAATAGAAGGGGTAGAGCGTAGCGATACTGCTACATCACCATCACTTTATTGTTACCCTGTGCAGCCCTCAGCTTTTTGAGTTTTTTTTGGAGGGGGGGTGTATTTCGTTTAATTCTGTGACATTTCTGCTAAAATGCTAATAAAAGAAACGTGTTAAAGTTTTTGTCAAGTGTATTTTTAGATTCACTACACCAAAATAATGAAATTAATTCTAGGTAAGAAAAACAGACTAGTTTAATACATTGCTTAAAATAAGACAAAAAATCTTATCAAGTAAAAGAAAAAGTAGATTTTTATACTTGATTTAAGTTTTTTTGGATGCTTACTACTCGGATATTATGTTCTTCTTTTAAGAAATCTTACCAAGTCTCATTTGCTTGCTGCACTGGCAGATTATTTTGCTCAGAATAAGCAATTATTTACTTAAAACGGTATATTTTTTTCTTATTTTTTAGAAGGCATTTTTTGTTGTGCAGGAAGCTATTTCAATGTACACTGGAAAATGTATCTAGAAATAAGTAAAAGGTTTCTTAAATTAAGTGTATTTACCCTTAATCTGGGTAGGTAAATTAGATAATTTGCCAATGGAATTAGTATTTTTACACTTAAAATACGATAATTAGATAAAAAGCACTTGAAATGAGAGAATGCAATAGTGTTTTCTTATTTTAAATGTAAATTGTCTTGTTCCATTGGCAAAATGTCTCTTTGATAATCAATCCAAGAACAAATGCACTTATTTTAATATAAAAATGACTTTTCTAGGTTTCCATTTTTTCCAGTGTAAAATGTAGTTTGAAATTAAAAAAGCTTCCTGGATGGGAAGCGAAACGTCTTCAAACAAAGACTTTGGAAACAAAGTCCAGTGGATTTCTTTTTTACTTTTTTGGAATGAACATAACCGGGTTGACTGAGAATCTTCAGCAGCATTAAATGAAGCAAACAGGTTCAGTACTTAAGCAGAGTCTGAAGTCTCTTTCTATTTTTTAAAAGTCCTACTTTTTGCCTCATGCTTCAGAGCAAAGACGTCAAACTTGTAAAAAGCTGTTCTGATCACACAAGATAAATGTGAACTTTTTGACCTAAATTCCTCCAACATTGTTCTGAGAGGTGCCAACATCATCCTCACTGGAAAAACAATATAGAAATAAGTTAAAATTTCCTAAATTAAGTGTATTTACCCTTAAATTGAGTAGGTAAGTTAAATTGTTTGCCAATAGGATAAGTATTTTTACTCTTAAAATAAGATCATTAGATAATATACACTTAAAATTAGACAATGCAATTGTGTTTTCTTATTTAAAGTGTAAATTGTCTTGTTCCATTGGCAAAATGTCTCTTTAACCTCCTCAACCCAAGAACAAATTAACTTATTTTAAGAAAAAATGACTTATCTGCACAGCATGGATGGGAAGATGATTGAGTTCAAATATAAAGCGATCTCATAAGAAAACCCAATAGGAAATGAAAAAGACACGAGGTTCATCTTTCTGTTAATAAGCAACTCTACACAAATAGCCAGAGCCACAATAGGAGGGTTCAGAACGAATAAGTATAACTGTGCTATAATAACCAGATGTATTTAGATATTATTGGTAGTCTGGGTGAAGATATAAATCACATATGCTCTCCAATCGAGCCATAATGCAAAAGGAAGATCAGTGATACTTCAGTTTTTAAATGGACAAGGCCTCTAGAAACATCCCCAACGTTATTAAATCAATAAATCAACTAATAAATAATTACTACATCAAAGGTCCATTAATTGAGCAGTTAAAAGAGTTAATGGGCAGATAGACATACATATATACATTCAAGGGTTTCCAACACTGGAATAACGGATCTACAAATAAATAGAAATGTTCTTAAAATGAATTTATTTTTCCTTAAGCTGAATAAGTAAAAAAAAAAAAATCTGCCAAAGGAATACGGTTTTTTGACCTTTAAAAGAAAAGAATCAGCTATTATGTATTTGAAACAGAAATACTTGTTTGAAACATTTCATGTTATTCCATTAGAAAACTGTCCTACTTGCTGAAATTAAGGGAGAAAATTTTTATTCCAAGAAAAATGGACTTATCTATATTTAAATGTTTGCACACTGCAAAAATGTTCCAGAAATAACTAAAATTTTCTCAAATTAAGTGTATTTACCCTTGATTTGAGTATGTAAATGAGATAATTTGCCAATGGGATGAGTATTTTTACTCTTAGAATAAGATAATTAGATAATATGCGCTTGAAATAAGACAATGCAATTGTGTTTTCTTATTTTAAACCTAAATTGTCTTGTTCCATTGGCAATATGTCTCTTTTATCTCCTCAATTCAAGAACAAATGCACTTATTTTAAGAAAAAAGGACTTATCTAGAATTGGATTTTTTCCAGTGCAGTGATATTTTGAGAGGCACTAATTGGTTGACATGCAGCTTCTAAACGTACCTGCAATCTTGTTCTCGAAGGACTCCTCCCAGGCGTACATCTTGATGAGCTTTATGCTGTTGAGAATCTCATTCATTGTGCGAACGCGGCTGTCTGTTATCTGCATTGCTTTCCATCTGAATTTGTTGATTAATTTTGCCAAGGAAAACTGCAGGGAAAGAGTTTTGTTCAAGGCTGCATTCAAAGTTGATTAGCATAAAAAAACAAACACCTAATTCAGTATTTCAGAAGGTGCTCCTATAAAAACAAAAAGCATTTCCCAGCCCAGCTGCAAAATCAGGTCAAATATTGTCGTCCTTTATTTCCTTTATATCCAATATCATCTTTAAATTGAATGCCATCAATAATCTTAAATTAACTACTGTTTATAGCTTTTTATTGTTGGTTTAATGTATCTGAGAAAACAAACTAAATGTTGAGGTTATGATAAGAGCTGCTGACCTGTATGGGGACAAACAGGATGTAGCAAAAGACTCCTGTCAGGGCGGTGTAACCGAGAACATAGCAGGCATATACAATACAGGCAATGAAGATCACTGGGGTGCTGAATGCAAAGCTTCCAAAAAGCACCGCCTCAAACAACCTGTGGCCGTCATTGGTCAAGACATTTATCATCTGCATGTATGGAAGACAGAAGAGAAAGTAGTTTCTACATGTTGCATTAGACTGGAAAACTTTGCAAATATGTCTTTTTTACCTCTCCCATTGAAATCCCGCTGTGGACCCTGAGAGAGATGACTTTCTGATAGGCCATGGATGAGAAGGCTCCTTTCAGTCTGGCTGCTGTGCGCAGGTTTAGCGCCCACATGAGGGAAATGAAGAACGCTTTGAAGAACTCGGTGCAGAACAGAGCCACGGCCAAACCGGCACCATAGGTCACCGTACTCTTTCCAGGGTTTTCAATATAGTTCAGGATTTTGTTAACAATGATGCCCTGGGGAGGACAGGGAGACACCAGGTAATCATAAAAACCTTCATTATATTCGAGGAACACAAATTTTTTGCATAATTATGAAACAGAAGGAAAATCGTACTTTTTTTCAAGATTTCTTAAAAAACTACATCTGAAAAGTGGGGGTTTGCTCTGTTTCAGAATCCATAATGAAGAAAATTCCAGTTGGGTAAAGGAAAAACTAAGCCTAACCCATAGAGGCAAATATATTTAGTCTATTTCTACAACAAAAATTAAGTGAGGTTAAAAAGCTCTTAGACAGATTTTTATTTAATAGTAAATTCAATGAATTCCAGATACTTTAATTAGCTTCCCAATCATTAGCTATAATTATCACAATAAAACTGCTGTCAGGAATCCAGTTTGTGTGGTCTGTTTTTGTGTTTCCTTTCCTTCTCCACCAGGTGGTGCCCCGTCCTCATTGGGCCTCCCTGCACACCTGCAGCTCATTGCCTCATTACCTGTGGAGTGTTCTTAAGCTGCTGACTGCCACTACCTCAACGCCAGAGTGTTTGCCAATACAGGGTACTCTAGCCATGCTTAGTTTAGTAGAGTCTAACCTGAGTTTTTGTTTGCCAGTTTTGGATACTCTAGCCAAGCTGAGTTTCGCTGAGTTAAACTGAGTTTTTGTCAACCTGAGTCTTAACTTTGTTTTTGTCTTTGCCTCTCGGCAGGAAGTCATCCTGCAAACTGGATTTGTTCGGAACTTCTCTCTCTGGAAGGATCAACTGAGCTTCTAACTGAGCTGGGGTTCCAAACAGGAAGTTTGGATCCACTTTCCCCAAGAGGTCGTTCAAGCTTCACACTGAGCAAAGGTTTCATCTGCACCGCAGCCCATTCAAGTACTGCAGGAAATCAGAGTGGCAGTCAGCTTCTCCATTCACCAAGGAACAACCGCAGTCTGAGTAACCCTGTCCGCCCAAAACCAAACAAGACAATCTCTGGAACATTCCACACAGACTGGATTCCATAAAGAACACCTTTTTCTAGAGAAGTGAGTCTGCAACCTATTCCTCCAATTCAAACCAAAGAATCTAATTTCCCACTGAGCCTGAACTAACCGCAGTGTCTTCCCCTCACCTTCCAGTTCCGGTTTGCACAATGTTCTGAGCAGCACTGGATTCATCACCAATATTCTTAATAAACCTGTTAAACTTTTCCCTGGTCTCTCTGTTTGATCTTCTGCATTTTTGGGTGAGACCTTAAATTAAATCATGACAACTGCATGTTTTTGATTGAGTACCTTAGATGTTGTAGCCTGAGCCCTTGTTGCTAAAAAATCAAGGATTTCCTTACTGCAGAGGTCAAGAGGTCAGATTTCACTTCACATATGTCAACAGTTCGTAGTTAATAGTTACTTTCCAGTTTTAGACTTCAAAATGCAGTGATGTCTTAGGGTAGGGTGAAAAAGGCAGTTTTTTGAAGGACGGCCACAAAGTTATCACACACAGTAGCAGCCATTAAAAATGGCCCTTCACAGTCAAACACCAGCCGAATGGCAGCCAACTTCCCTACAACTCCCGGTAAAATCCCCTCCAAATTCCAGCCACTTTTTACTCTGGCTCTAACCTTTCACTGAATAACAGGTTCTGACCAAAAGATGGTGCAGCTCTTTAGTTCTTCATGTCCACTTCATGTCCAAATCTAATGTGTGTTTTAAAGTAGATATTTCAGCAATGTTTTACTATCACTATATGAATGGCAATCATACCTCTTTAAAAAAACATGTCATCTGTAAATGATCATAAGCATGAAAGTAAAACTCACCGGGCCGACGAATGCTGATCCAAACGCAAGGAAACCGACAAAGACAGCCAGAATGAACCTCGTTCTCTGAAATCGAAGAACCGCCTTGACCAGGGAGGCCTTTTCCAGACCTTTCCTTGCCACTTCCTCCTCCCATATTCTCTGCAGCCTGCACAGCAAGCAGTAAGTGGATGCTAAGATACAACCAGGTTTCTTCCTACAAATAAACGCTCACAGTGTTCTCGAACTTTTATGTAAGAATATTGCATTGAATCTAAGTAAATATCGGACCGTATTTCATGAGCTGAGAAACATAAACCTCTGAAGCAATTCAAGGCTATTGCAAAGGACATTGTGCCAATATTTTGTAGCCTTGAAAGATGGAGGTAAGGTAACCCCTGAAGAAAGGAGGCACTGACACTTTTACCCACAGCCCTGGGGTTATTTTTGTTACCCCATAAGATCTAAGACCATAAAGCCAAACTTGATGAAATAAACTCTTCTTTTTCCTGCTTCCTAGTCTTGTTTCTTAGACACAGCTAGATAACCAGACAAGTTGAGAAAAACTTTTTTTATTATTAGTATATTAGTTCGACAGTTATAGGGCATCTGGAGGAGGCTTTAGGATACGATTTCTTAGATCAGGGGTCTTCAACGTTTTCCAGGCCAATGACCCTCAAACTGATGGCGAGATGGAGCGGGGACCCCCTAATTATATATATGCTATGAAATTGTGTTACATCAAACTGGTCCTATAGTCACTCTACTACAGATGGAGTAATGTAACCAAAGTAATCTCTCCCTGGGATTATTAAAGTATTTCTGATTCCTGGTTGATGGGACAGGTGTTGTGAATGAAACGGTGCCCAGCTTGAAAGAGCTCCTGTGTGTCGCTGACTGTGTGCATTGATGACTGAAAGACATCTTCTGCCTCCATTTATCTGTTTACTACAGTGTGTTGAATGCATGTTAATGTGTATTTAAAAACATTTCAATTAAAATTGTAGCGGGAAATATAAAAAAAAAGTATAATCAACCAAAACTTTTGCGACCCCCATGCAGTACCTCCTTGGACCCCCTAGGGGTCGAGTACCCCTGTTGAATACCTCCATCTTAGAACATTTTAAATGCAGATTTCTTTATTTTTTTGTAGCAGTCCATATGTAAAAACATTAGATAATGCAACAAAAAAGATTCACAAACCTCTCTCCACTGGTGTCAGCCACATCGAATGGAGACAGGCTAAGAGAGGACATGTCCAGCCTGTTCTTGAATATGGCCCACATCATGGGAGTCATCCAGGCAAAGGTTGTAAATGACAGGAAGCTGGCATTGTCCACAGGGTGTGAACTGAACATAACAAATAGGATTATCAGATTTGCATACTGTACAGAACATGAGCATTACCAATGATAGGTAACACACATTTACCACACTGCTAAAATATTCATAGGACTTACCACCACTAACTTCAATATATTGCATTGGGATTTTTTGTTGGGCTAAAGAAAAAAAAAGGTGCATGACTTTGAAATGGAAATATAGCGTATAATTAAACCAAACCTCTCTTATTCTAATTCCTATTTAATGGCACAAGCTATGATATTAATTTTGGACATTGAGGACCAATGTTCAGGCTAGTTAACCATGAATATCGATGAAGGAAAATGCAGTTTTGCTCTGCTGTGCTCTCCCCTCAAACTACTGCAAACCTCCCTTTCAAAAGATACTCCCTCAGGTACATCCAATCCTGTTTCCACTGTACTTAGGGACAAAGCAGCTCCCTCCTGTTTTACCATCCACTTGTGTTTGCTCTCAAGCCAGCCACACTGGAGAGATGCCATAAACAGAAAGTCCTGCAAGGCCACAAGAATCAGAACCTTCTGTCTGTCAGAGTTAAGTAGGGCAACATTTTCCTTAGAGTTTACAGGAAAGTTTAAGATGTCCAAAAATGGAGCCTTTCATCTGAGAGAAAACAAAACTAGCTCCCTTGTTTCAGGCTCGACAGCTTTTTAATAAGCTAAGAGGTTAAATATCTGGCAAAGGTAGGTCATTAAAAGCACATTAAAAGCTAAACACTTGGATTTTCAATGATTTTTGATCATTCATGTGTTTACGGCAGAGATGGGGGATCTGGAGTCAACAAGTCATCTCTTTGTCATGTATTTGTTCTACCCATTCACTGAACCAGGTGAGTCCAATCTGGTTGAACCTGTGCAGATTGGACTCACCTGGTCAAATACATGACATAGAGATGACTTGATGACTCCAGATCCCCCATCTCTGGTTTAACAAATGATGATTCCATGACACCGTATGCTAAGTTGTTGATTCTAATGCTAAAACTTTATTTGACTAAGGGTTTAAACACTAATATAAATTATGTATTTCCAGTTATGCACATTACACTGATCACCAACATGTTACCAAATGATTAATGATTAAGTCTGCCGAAATAAATCATCTGACTACAAATCTGAAAAAGCTAGGGGGGCTTATATTTTTATTATTCCCTAAGGAACAATTACAGAAGGTTCAGAATCAAATAACTAAATGCTTGTTGATTTCTGAGCAAATCCTTTAATTAAACATTATTTTCCAAATAATGTTTTATTTAACTCTTTGCATTTGCATTGTGAATTGGTTTGAACTGCTGCTGTGTTACTTTACTTGCTGCAAATTAGTTTAAAAGCTAATTGGACCTCATTCCAAACTCTTCAAGATAAACATTGGTTCCTACACATAAATCCATGCCACTGTGCTTGCATCATTTCCTCGATTACGGTTTTCAACCACTTTCCTTTCTTTTTCTTTGTTTACATAGAAGCTTAGTTTAGTTAAACTTCAACAGATTTTACCTGAAATATATTTTACCTGGAGTTGAATTAAATTTGTCAGTAAATTCTTATATTTCATTCAATAGAACTCATTCAATTAGTTGTATATATTCCATACTGTATGTGTGCAGAGTTAACTATTTGATCGTGGTTTACCTTTTTATTTGTTTTCCTAACACAGAGCTAGTTAGGCATGTTTACAGAGCAATAGTGATTTGATCCAATTAAATGTTTGACACCCCCATTGGGTTGGGAACTATATCTGAATTTTTGAAATATATAGTATGGTGTTCCTGTGCTATCATTGAATTTAACAACCATAAGTTAAAATGGTCAAACGTATGAGTTATATAGAGTGATTAGAGAACAGACAGTGTCATAAAGACCAAAACCCATTTTGATAGCTGTTTTAAATCCGCAGAGATAAATAAAAACGTCAAACAAGGTCCTGCATAAACTGAAAGGTCGAATAAAAAGAGGCTGAAATTTGCAATTCCAGTAGTGGCACATGATTGGGTTGAGCTAAATAAAAAAGATATCCTAGAAGTTCCAAAAAAAAGAAAAATGAAAAATAATCTACTGGATTTCCTGGAGAGGTGGCGAAATGTCTTCAAATCTTGGAAACCAAGTCCAGTGGATTTTTTTTTTTTTTACTTTTACGGAATCTACTGGACGTTTCTCTTCCCATCCAGGAAGCTTTCTCAATTCAAAATCTCAGAAATACCATTGAGTTTGAGGTTTTATACAGTAGCCCAACAAAACCTTGTTTTTGTTGTGAAAACGTGCAAATTGAAACGAACGAAGGTAGGGCTGCAACAACGAATCGATAAAATTGATAAAAATCGACTTTTAAAAGCATTGGCAACGAATTTCATCATCAATTAGTTGTGTCGCGCAATTAATGCGTCATCCGCCTCCGTCGTCATCACTGCCACTTGATTGATACGGAGGAAGAAAAAAAATACGGCAGAGCGAGCCAGCGCTGCAGGTGAGCAAAGGCTGTTTTCAAAAGGCAGAAACGTCAACTGTTTTAATGACCGATACCGCAAACGCAAGCTGCGTCTCAATTCGCAGACAGCCTGCGCTTTGTAAAGCGAAAAAAGTCGTAACTTTTGTAAAAACAAATGAACATGGCACGGAAGCACCACTGTTATGATGCAGCACCTGAAAAGGAAACACGTGGGAGCCTTCGATGGCAGTGAAGAGAGCTGATCAGTTTCGTTTTAAAGTGGGGAAACGTAACGTTAGTTTCTCAGGTAGCTCATCTGATGCTTTCCTTACCGTGTTAGTAGGTTACAGACAGTGATAAGGTTGGCTACTTATTTGACTTTTAATTTCATTTGAATTAGCTTAAGCAGCGTTTATATTTACTTTATAAATAAATTAACTTGCAAATTATGAGGGCAAGGCTTTTAAAGTTTAAATCTTCTGGCAAAGATAAAGTAAAGAAGATCCTGCAATTTATGGAAGTAAAGCAGAATAAAATCCAGCAAGATCAGTAATATGTCAATTAATTATCTGCCACATTCCCATGTAAATATCTGTCTTTGGAGGATGTGTTTTTTAGCACCCCTAGTTCTCTCATTTTTATTCCAAATACAATTTATAATTTGAATCACAGGGCTATTTTTATCTCTATGGTTAAGTTTTTTTCTCAAGTAGCAACTTTAACTGCTATACTTTCCTGTCTTAAAAGGCAGAACTCTTCTAGTCTAAAAAAACTCATTTGTTGAAATGGGGGGACCTATTGTTTGAACCCCTTAGGGGCTTTAAAAAACAAAAATGTCTTTTTTTGCGCTTTATGAAACAAAGTAGCCTATATTTTGTGGATGTACAGCTACATTTCTCATGTAAGTTTGCGTAGTTTTAACACAAACGTTTATTTTTCATATTGCACCAGTACAGTTAATGAGCAACCTGTACTTGTGTGCTTGTTTGTTCTGTCTAAAATGTTTATGATGGAATAAAGAGGTTAATATAAAAAATATTTTTTTGTCTGATTCATCGATTAATTGAAAAAATAATCGGCCGATTCATCGATTTTTAAAATAATCGTTAGTTGCAGCAATAGACGAAGGGCTCCATCCCCTGGGGAGGGTTTTTTTTTTGGCTTCTTTTGTTAGCCTGCAATGCCTGATAAAGGTCGGTCGTTAAGGGAATTTTTGGCCTGGCTGAATATGTCCGGTCTGCTGTATAGGGGCTGTGATGCTAGTGGGAAGGAATCAACTCACTTGCTGCATTGTAGGTTTTTGAAAGCCATGTCGACCCCCTCTGTTTAAGGTTTGAATTGAAAAAGCTTACTGGATGGGAACCGAAATGTCTTCAAAGTTGGAAACAAAGTCCAGTAGATTGTTTGTAATTTTCTTTTTTTGGAATGACTATGACCTGGATGGATTCTATAGCAGCATATCTACAGGTGCTGGTCATAAAATTAGAATATCATGAAAAAGTAGATTGATTTCAGTAATTCCATTTAAAAAGTGAAACTTGTATATTATATTCATACATTACATACAAACTCATATATTTCAGATGTTTATTTTGTTTAATTTTGATGATTACAAATGACAACAAATGAAAATCTCAAATTCATCATATCAGAAAATTAGAATATTGTGAAAAGGTTCAAAATTGATGGCCCCTGGTGCCACACTCTAATCAGCTAATTAACTCAAACCACCTGCAAAAGCCTTTAAATGGTCTTTCAGTCTAGTTCTATAGGCTACACAATCATGGGGAAGACTGCTGACTTGACAGTTGTCCAAAAGACGACCATCGACACCTTGCACAAGGAGGGCAAGACACAAAAGGTCATCGCTAAAGAGGCTGGCTGTTCACAGAGCTCAGTGTCCAAGCACATTAATAGAGAGGCGAAGGGAAGGAAAAGATGTGGTCGAAAAAAGTGTACAAGCAAGAGAGATAACCGCACCCTGGAGAGGATTGTGAAACAAAACCCATTCAAAAATGTGGGGGAGATTCACAAAGAGTGGACTGCAGCTGGAGTGAGTGCTTCAAGAACCACCACACACAGACGTATGAAAGACATGGGTTTCTGCTGTCGCATTCCTTGTGTCAAGCCACTCTTGAACCACAGACAGCGTCAGAAGCGTCTTGCCTGGGCTAAAGAGAAACAGGACTGGACTGCTGGTGAGTGGTCCAAAGTCATGTTCTCTGATGAAAGTAAATTTTGCATTTCCTTTGGAAATCAAGGTCCCAGAGTCTGGAGGAAAAGAAGAGAGGCACTTCATCCACGTTGCTTGAAGTCCAGTGTAAAGTTTCCACAGTCAGTGATGGTTTGGGGTGCCATGTCATCTGCTGGTGTTGGTCCATTGTGTTTTCTGAGGTCCAGGGTCAACGCAGCCACATACCAGGAAGTTTTAGAGCACTTCATGCTTCCTGCAGCTGACCAACTTTTTGGAGATGCAGATTTCATTTTCCAACAGGACTTGGCACCTGCACACAGTGCCAAAGCTACCAGTACCTGGTTGAAGGACCATGGTATCCCTGTTCTTAATTGGCCAGCAAACTCTCCTGACCTTAACCCCATAGAAAATCTATGGGGTATTGTGAAGAAGAAGATGCAATACACCAGACCCAACAATTCAGAAGAGCTAAAAGCCACTATTAGAGCAACCTGGGCTATCATAACACCTGAGCAGTGCCACAGACTGATCGACTCCATGCCACGCCGCATTGCTGCAGTAATACAGGCCAAAGGAGGCCCAACTAAATACTGAGTGCTGTACATGCTCATACTTTTCATGTTCATACTTTTCAGTTGGCCAACATTTCTATAAATCCTTTGTTTTTATTGGTCTTCAGTAATATTCTAATTTTCTGATATGATGAATTTGATATTTTCATTTGTTGTCATTTGTAATCATCAAAATTAAACAAAATAAACATCTGAAATATATGAGTTTGTATGTAATGTATGAATATAATATACAAGTTTCACTTTTTAAATGGAATTACTGAAATCAATCTACTTTTTCATGATATTCTAATTTTATGACCAGCACCTGTACAAGGCACTGTTACGTTATGTCGCCAATGAAACTGACTGTGGTGAAGACCAGCGGAATGGCTTGAGTGTCTGTAAGCTGGGCTTGTATTTTCCAAACAGGGAGGGGGGAGACACCCTGTTTTTAGGCACATCATTGTGTTCTGGGCTGGCATATTCCGATCCAGTTCTCCAACGAATGCCATCGTCAGCCTGATGAGTAAAACATGCAAAGAGAATTAGATAGTGTAAAAATCAAAGAGCCTCAAAGAACATTGCAACAAAAACACAGGAAGCAAGAGAAACAAAAGAAGGAGAACAGATCTGAGAGCAAAACGGGAAATCGGTAACGTCACAGTTACTGTTTGTCCTCTAAACTCACAAAAGACTCCTGTTGATTCCCGTTCTGCTCTAACGAAACATCTTTCTTCATTGTGTCCTGCATCACAGACAAAAGAAAAAAACGTTATGAAGGTTCTTGTCAAAAAGCGTTTAATTTGAGTCCAAAACGAATCTGACGCAGGGAGTCATGATGTCTCTCGCTTCACATGAAAACCTTTGGAGGTTTTGGCAGGTAAAGTCAAAGGAAATACATCCAGTGACTTAAAGGTAAATAATAACCCTTGTTGCCTCCTGACAAACATTTGAAACTACAAAGTCAATGAGTTACAGGAGGTGCCTCCCACTGTGTCAAAGTTCCCAGAGATGAATCAAACACAGATCATGATGACCAATCTGTTCTCCTTCATGGTTATGACATTTAAAGAGAGCTGAAAATGCAGAACTTAATCTCACATATAAAACTTACTGAGCTATTTTGAAAGACAAAAAGAGTTCAACCATTATAAGGTGTCTTGGTGCTCCTGGTCCAAAGACCGTCTAAACCAGGGGTAACCAATTAAAAATCAGCGGAGTCAGAATAAAGAAAATCATCAACCAGTAAAGGTCCAGAGACATTTTTTAATATTAATCTGTTAATTTAAACAGAATTTAACACTGAAATAAAATGTTTTTTTTAATGCATCCATGTTATACCTTGAATTTTTAAATTAAAAAATAGAACATTTTTCAATTTTAAAATCTAAAGTGTTTTTTTTAAGTATAGAGCAACAATCGTTTAATTTGGTATATAGACAATTTCCTGATTCACATGTTTTATAAAACACCTGAACTGAGCGTTTGTTATTTTCTTTTTCCTGTCTTAATGTTGGCAGTGGGCTTTAGGCTGCCCTGCAAGGCTTTAAACCTGGGTTTAAATGGAGACTAAGCCATTCTCAAGCACATATCAAGGAGCTCATTTTGAGCCTGGATCCAGATTTATTGCTGATTCTGTTCATGGTGGAGAATCCTGCTTCACAGCAGCAGGTTGAGCCAAACATCCTCTAAATGTGCAGGGTCATCTTTGAGCACGCCATTTCACTTTTCTTTCACCAGTTCACCGCAGTTCTTCCAGCAGTCCACACTTTCTCTGCTCTCTTTTTCTCATCGTCTTCTCCTTCTTTCCCATCGCTAGCAGCAGCAACCCAGACTGACAGCCCATTGGTTAATTTGTATCATGTGCAGCCTGGTCCTGGATGCAAGGGAAGTTAGACTATGCCATGGGACAACATGCAGTAATTTATAAATGTTTTAGATCAGATTTGGTCCGGATCTGGACTGTTGTGCGCTAATCCGTGACCTCTGATCTAGATCAATATTTTATTATTCTGCGCTGGATGAAGCATAGAGTACCTCACCTTTCCGCTCCTCTACCTATTGCTGCATACTATGAGGTGCCCCCAGGGACATAAATCAGAATTAACTTGCATATACACATATTAAATTACACTCTTCCATATAATATACTGAAAACCTCACACAAACACTAGTAAAAAGCTCTCACATAAACTAGTGAAAACATTTACCTCTTATATAATCTACTCAAAAGCTCTCATACAAAGTAGTGAGAACTGTTCATATAAACTGGTGAAAAGCTTTACCTTTCATACACACTACTAGAAAGCTTTCATATACACTATTAAAAAGCTCTCATATACACTACTAAAACGCTCTCATATATACTACTAGAACGCTCTCATATACACTATTAGAAAGCTCTCATATACACTATTAGAAAGCTCTCATATACACTACTAGAAAGCTCTCATATACACTATTAGAACGCTCTCATATACACTATTAGAACGCTCTCATATACACTATTAAAAAGCTCTCATATACACTACTAGAACGCTCTCATATACACTATTAGAAAGCTCTCAAATACACTACTAGAAAGCTCTCATATACACTATTAGAACGCTCTCATATACACTATTAGAAAGCTCTCATATACACTACTAGAAAGCTCTCATATACACTATTAGAACGCTCTCATACATGCTACTAGAAAGCTCTCATACATGCTACTAGAAAGCTCTCATATACACTATTAGAACGCTGTCATACACGCTACTAGAAAGCTCTCATACATGCTACTAAAAAGCTCTCATATACACTACTAGAAGGCTCTCATACACGCTACTAGAAAGCTCTCATACACACTACTGAAAAGCTATTAGCGGATTTCAGTTGAAACGGAAGGTGTTTCAGTGAAACAGGAAGGACCGTCATTACACCGGAAGTTGTTTTAAACGGAGGTCATTCTGGCTAGCTCCGTACATTTTGTGCTATCTCCGGCCGAAATTGTATCAAATAAAATTATTGATTCATGCTCAGCTATCCGCTAAACAACTCACAGAAGCATGGGCATTACTCGACTTTATTTTTTATGTTTATGCTTCAACAGAGATCCTTTTCCGGTGTTGTGCGAAATTCTGTTCCCATGTGAAAATCTGTTCCACCTGTGTCGGGAGCGCGCCGCGCATTGCAGCCACATAAGCGGATCTGATCATTTCCCAGGCCTTTCGGATCATTTCTTGGTTAAATAAAAAGTCGTAAAATTATACAAGGTTGAGACATTTAATTTAATCAGCCGCTGTTGTTTACAAAATTGTAAAATAAAAAAAATAAATGCGGTTTTCTTATGCTGTTTTGTGTTGTTATTTTAAACGCCAAGAGAATCAGTCTCTTTCCAAGTTTTTTCACTTCAGCCTGACAGAAATAAAAGTCAAGTCACCAAATACCAAATATGTATTTATAATTTTTTATTACTGATATAAGATGATGGGAAGTGCCTGATAGCAGTTCCATAATATGGAAACAAATTAATTTAGCTGCAAATCTTAAACTGTGTTTATTCCTCTCTTCATCAACAACAAACCATCTGGATTCGGTGATATTTGAGCAATGTTTGCCTAAATTAAAGGAGGGGGACCATATATTTTAGCTTTCTAATAGTGTATATGAGAGCATTCTAGTAGAGTATATGAGAGCTTTCTAATAGTGTATATGAGAGCGTTCTAATAGTGTATATGAGATCATTCTAGTAGAGTATATGAGAGCTTTCTAATAGTGTATATGAGAGCGTTCTAATAGTGTATATGAGAGCATTCTAGTAGTGTATATGAGAGCGTTCTAGTAGTGTATATGAGAGCTTTCTAATAGTGTATATGAGAGCGTTCTAATAGTGTATATGAGAGCATTCTAATAGTGTATATGAGAGCGTTCTAGTAGTGTATATGAGAGCTTTCTAATAGTGTATATGAGAGCGTTCTAATAGTGTATATGAGAGTGTTCTAATAGTGTATATGAGAGCGTTCTAATAGTGTATATGAGAGCGTTCTAATAGTGTATATGAGAGCATTATAATAGTGTATATGAGAGCGTTCTAATAGTGTATATGAGAGCATTCTAATAGTGTATATGAGAGCTTTCTAATAGTGTATATGAGAGCGTTCTAATAGTGTATATGAGATCATTCTAATAGTGTATATGAGAGCGTTCTAATAGTGTATATGAGAGCATTCTAGTAGTGTATATGAGAGCTTTCTAATAGTGTATATGAGAGCGTTCTAATAGTGTATATGAGAGCGTTCTAGTAGTGTATATGAGAGCGTTCTAATAGTGTATATGAGAGCTTTCTAGTAGTGTATATGAGAGCTTTCTAATAGTGTATATGAGAGCTTTCTAATAGTGTATATGAGAGCTTTCTAATAGTGTATATGAGAGCGTTCTAGTAGTGTATATGAGAGCGTTCTAATAGTGTATATGAGAGCGTTCTAATAGTGTATATGAGAGCATTCTAGTAGTGTATATGAGAGCTTTCTAATAGTGTATATGAGAGCGTTCTAATAGTGTATATGAGAGCGTTCTAGTAGTGTATATGAGAGCGTTCTAATAGTGTATATGAGAGCTTTCTAGTAGTGTATATGAGAGCTTTCTAATAGTGTATATGAGAGCTTTCTAATAGTGTATATGAGAGCTTTCTAATAGTGTATATGAGAGCGTTCTAGTAGTGTATATGAGAGCGTTTTAGTAGTGTATATGAGAGCTTTTTAATAGTGTATATGAAAGCTTTCTAGTAGTGTGTATGAAAGGTAGGGCTTTTCACCAGTTTATATGAACAGTTCTCACTACTTTGTATGAGAGCTTTTGAGTAGATTATATAAGAGGTAAACGTTTTCACTAGTTTATGTGAGAGCTTTTACTAGTGTTTTTGTGAGGTTTTCAGTATATTATATGGAAGAGTGTAATTTAATATGTGTATATGCAAGTTAATTCTGATTTATGTCCCTGGGGGCACCTCATAGCATACTGCCAAAGAGTATGCATGCTTGTGTCCTTCTCTAAAGAGCAGAAAATATTATTAAACATGTCCTTTTTTAATGTTGATGTTAAGTCATGACACCTTAAAATCATTATATGTTTGCACAAGTTTATTAGCGCCAGGTTTCAGCCGATGCCTAGAGAGCATGTGCATAGTGATAACATCTGAAGGTTAGATGTAGAGAAATATGTGGAGGCTACCCTCTTATTTATGTGATGAGAAAATACAAAAACTTCTAAATTAATTTAAAAAAGGGAAAACATATAAAGAAGACATATGGAAGAGGATTGGGGCCACTGAAAAAAAATAAGTTAACTGATTTTTAAATTTGATTTCAGTTTAATATGGGAAAAAAGTCAGAATTCTGAGATTAAAGTCAGAATTCTGAGAAGAAAGTCAGAATTCTGAGATTAAAGTCAGAATTCTAAGATTAAAGTCAGAATTCTCAGAAAAAAGTCAGAATTCTGATATTAAAGTCAGAATTCTGAGATTAAAGTCAGAATTCTCAGAAAAAAGTCAGAATTCTGAGATTAAAGTCAGAATTCTGAGATTAAAGTCAGAATTCTGAGATTAAAGTCAGAATTCTCAGAAAAAAGTCAGAATTCTGAGATTAAAGTCCGAATTCTGACCTTTTTCCCATATTAAACTGAAATCAAATTTAAAAATCAGTTAACTTTTTTTTTTCAGTGGCCCTAATCCTCTTTTTTTTTTACATTTATATCTAATAGGTTTAAAGTTAATCTTTAATGTTTTCTCCTTTAAGATATAAAGCCTTGACTGATTTCCAGTAGAATCATCCATATGAATAATACTCTTAAAATATATGGAATATTTAAAGTTTTGCCGTAATTACAGGATATGATATATATTTGTTATATATACATATTTTTCTCCCTT
Source organism: Cyprinodon tularosa (assembly GCF_016077235.1). NCBI lineage: Eukaryota > Metazoa > Chordata > Actinopteri > Cyprinodontiformes > Cyprinodontidae > Cyprinodon > Cyprinodon tularosa. The sequence continues at coordinate 68,069 of NW_024038244.1, forward strand.
TGCTTTGGTACTTTCAAGGTTTAAGTGTCTGGTGAGTCAGAAAATGGATGATAAGGTTTTACTGTGTCGTTTTATACCCAGGCCTGTTTTTACTGCATTGTTTTTGTTAAAGACCACAAGTAAGCTGAAAAAATGACTAAACTATTGTATGAGTTTTATGTTCTAAGAATAACTGCCTAGTGGATCTGAATCTTGTTTACTTCAGTTTTATCAAACCCATGAACACTATTGGCCAAAAAAATCAGCATAATAAAACCAGCAATGTGTGCTAAAGGTGGCTGTTCAGACTCATTGTTGTGCTCTTTCTTGGTGATGGTGACAGGAAAATAGAAAATATCACAAATGTTATATTGAAGCACAGAGGTGTTGCAGGCAACTGATGCAGGGTGATTTAAAGTGTTGGTCAAAGACACTTAAAGCTAATTCTCTCTTTAATAAAAATGTCCTCTAAAGTTTGAAGAAAAGATGACGATGAAACATCGACTGGCTGAGATTTTGGGACAATATTGCAAGCGTGTGTTTTGCCGATTCATTGGAGGGTTCCGCAGTCATGCCTGGAGATAACATGAAGCAGAGGGCGCTGTTGTGAAGGTTTTGGTTGTTAGGATAATTATCATTGATGATGTGTGAGTTAATTACACTTTAATATTAGCTGCCTGTTGTGTGTCAGAACTGATATTTTCCACAATAGTTTATCTAATTAAGACAGCTCCTCTGTCCGGATATACAGTTTTAATCTTTATTCTGTACGTGGCAAATTTTTGGGAATTAAATGATAGCGGTGTTCTTCTGTCGTGATCTGGCCTGTTTGCTCCTCCTTAATTAGTAATTCCTTTCACCTGTCGTTTTCCCTCCCTGCCTCAATTATAATTTATTCCTCTCACCTGTTTCCTCTGGGTTATATTCAGTTCAGCCTGAGCATTCAGGGCCAGATCATTACTTGTCTTTCTGTTAGCCTGTCAGTTTAGTTTATTTCTTGGTTCATGTCCTGGATCCTAGCACCCAGTGGAAAGAGGTTTTTGTGTTTGTCTCGTCTCCTAATCGTCCACTGTTCCTCCCCTGCTGAGTCCTCTGGGTTTTTGGCTCTATATGTGGGGAGGTTCAGTTTTTATCTCAGTAATCCTGGCTCTAGAGAGGAGACCAGTTTAAAGGTCCTGCATCAAGTTCTGGTTCCACGTCCTGTCTCTGCAACCCTCTGCCACTGAGCCTGCCCGTCTGCACCTGATCCCCTGGTCATGCTTTCGGACCCTGTCAGACTCTGAACCCTCCTGGGAGCCTGTGGATGCCTGGAAGTTTGGATCCTGCTACCTGTTTCTGTTCCTGCCTGATCTGGATCCTGTTCCTGTCTGTTCTGGATCCCTGACCAGGATCGGCTTCCAGCATGTCCTCTGGGACTGCAGCACTGGGGACATTCTTGGACTGATCTGCTAGACCAGAGTGTCTGAGATTGGGCGGTGCCCCGCCCCCCTCCTGCATAATCCGCGAGCCACAGCTCCAATTTAGTTTTCTTTATTTAATAAACGTTTTGAACTTTCCTACTGACTGTCTCTCCTTGAATACTGGGCCCATCTGTCCTCGGTTCTTGACACCTTTAGCCAAGAACAAAGCGTAACATTGTGTCTACTCATTGCTACTCATCTGCCAACATGTATGATGTAATGATGTGATGATGTGGCAGAATGGAGATGCATAAAATGCCTTTTTAACTGTTTATGTATTTATATTTCCTGAGAGGTGAGCCCAGAGGTGAGCAGCTGCCCTCTGTAACTCTAAGCGACTTCTCTGATCTGAGTAAGATTACATTTCTATCAGAGTCTGTTGTTGTGTCTCCTGGTTATTTAATACATATAAGTTATAAAGTGTTATTTAAAGAGTTTGTCCTGAGTGAACTCTTTTCAGGAAAAATAAAAACAGAGAGAGAGCTTCAAGGTGCATACACAGAACCTATCTTTAACAAATGATGTTTAACATGGTTCTGTTTAAGTTTTATCTTTGAGTTTTCATTGGTTTTATTTCCATTTTGTATTCTAGTTATTTTTAAATGTGTTTGAGTTCTTAGGTATTACTTGTTTGCCCTCTTGTGTCAGTCTTCTTCTCCCAGCTCCCTTCTAGACTCCTCTGTTCACACCTGCTCCCAATCTGCTGATTAGCCTGGTCTTTTTTTCTCTCTCCCATATATACACCTCCTGCTCAGTCACTGTTACTCATTTCTCGTTATTTCTTCCTCTTTGTTGTGAGAATTCCTGGTTCTCAGTTTTTGTGGATTTATATTTTTGGATTTTTGCTTATGTTACTATTTTTTGTCATTAAATCTTCAAGAAACCACTTCAGCGTCTGCATTTGGGTCCTCCTGTCAAATCTCCACCTCACCGTGACACAATGCTCTATCCGTTTGCAATGCATTATTAGTGTTTTTATGATTAGTTTTTCAAGTAAATTCATCTTATTCTTTTTTGTTTAAATTGAGACTTGTGTAACTGTTGGGATCTGGAGGCTTGTCCACTTTCTCCACCAGAAGGCGCCTGAGATCTCCTCCTGAGGGCATGAGCTCACCTACACACCTGTTTCCTGTCTCCTCGTCAAGAGACCTACTTAAGGAGAAGGAGACTGACACTCCAGTGCCAGAGTGTTTGCCAGTAATGGTTAGCAAAACCTGAGCCAGCCTGCCTGATCTATAACCCTGATCTTTGAGAACCTGTCTGATCCTGTTTATCTCTGCCTCACAGATCCTGACTGTCCTGAAACCTGAAATCCTGGTAAGAGAAACCTTTGTCTGGAATCTGCCTGCCTGCGCTTAGTCTCAGTCTCTGCCTCAGCCCTCTGCCTGCCGACAAGCCTCTGGACTCATATGGTTCCCCCCCTGCTGATCAGATCCATCTCTGAGCAGGTATTTTACCTCGTCATCTGTAACTACCAATTTTCCCTGGATCAACTCTAACTGCTCTGTCCTCCTCAGTGGTGTTCCTCCCGTGACCAGTATGAAGAACCCAGAACCAGTGCAACATTTTGTCTGTGAAACCTTGTTAATAAATCATTTAACTTTTTCCCTGTTTCCGAGTGTGTTTCTGCATGTGTAGACGCCTTGAACCCAACATGACAGTAACAGTTATCATTGTTTATTTTTAAAAGGTAAAATAGAGAGATGGAAAAAATTATCTCCTTCACAAATGTACCCCCAAAAATCTGTATCCATATCCAAGATCAGTTAGACTGATCCCAACATAATCGCTATGAGCATGGGTCTTAAAAAGCTGTATCGGTCTATCTGCAGTTTTAAATCTAAGGCTAGAACCGAAGGAAAAAATAGTGCCAACTTAAAGGTGCTCTAGAAATCCATTTAAAAGGAGTAACTGAAATTATTTACGAAACCAGACTTTTCCACATAATAATCTGGACATCATTGCTGCTATGAGCGAAAAGGCTTAAGATCAGAATCAACAATGAACAGCATCAATGTTACCTTCTGCACGGCTGCACCATGAACTAACATGCTTGTTTTAAACAAAAGTGGAGCTCACTCTTGAAATACAGTGAAATGAAAAAAGTTATTATTCTGGCTGAAATTATCATAGTAACCCATGATAGTCATGAATAAACTAATTTAATTGAATTGGTATAGATGGAGTTTTTTTAGCTGCTGCATGAACACATGTTTAAAACCTGTAGTTTAGATTAGTAATTTTTAACCCAATACACTTTACTTGGGATGTACTTTAACAACTCAAAATAAATAATCTGCACTGTGCTTCTTAGGTTTATCCACAATAAACTGACCAAAGCATTGCAGTCAAAATGAGGCTGAAAGAAGAGAAAGGGTATAAAGTGAAACAGTAAATCAGAACAGTACCTCAGAGTGGAGGATGGAGCAGAGCCTCTGCAGTCTGTTCAATCTACAGCTGACAGAGGAGCAAGGAGCTTTTCCCTCTGCCTCCCTTTTATGAAGATCAAAGGTCAGTCTGCTCAGAGGTAAATGTCCTGCTGTTCCGTTCTTACGACCTGCATGAACCACCAATTAAAAAACCTTTCATAGAACATCCAATCTAATGATAAAGTCTGGTTTAGTGAGGACAGTCTACCAGGTTAAACTATCATGCTTTCTTTCCTGTTTCATGTTTGTTTCTGCATCTGTAAAAAAACAAACTGAGACAGATTATATCATAAGAACAGGTTAGTATAAGATAGGACATGTGAGGCTGCTGATAAAACTCACAGATAACAGTGATCCAGCAGCAATACACCTGCAATACACCTGAAAGGAGATGTAATGATCTCTTATCTCTATCTAGTAGTAAAAGGTACAATTGCTTTTTATTTACATATATATGTACAGTATATATGTATTTACATTACATATCTATATATTATTCAGTGAGCTGCAATGTTCAGCTGTGAATTTCATAGCATATATGTCATAACTGAGATACCTTTACCAACACTGATTAACACCTCCATAGATAATCTATCTATCTGTGTCTGTGCATATATCCTTTAACAAGCATGAAAAGAATCAATCAATAATCCAAGCACTCAAAGTATTTGTAGTGTGAAATGTTTTCGTTGATTCAGTAAAAGTTTAAAAACAATCCACTGGACTTGGTTTCCAAGATTTGAAGACATTTCGCTTCAGGATAACCTGAGCTATCTCTACAGTTATGCTGCTATAGGCTTAGACTGCTGGAGGACATAGGGACCCCTTTTTCATCATTCTGCTTCATACTATCTCTATTCTCCCACTCTGCAGAATCTGTTAGTTCAATCTCTAATGTTCTGCTCTCTCTGCTTTTTCTCACAGTAGCTTCATCTGGTCTGTTCCTGTTTGGCTGTGACTCCATCTTGGAGAGAAAATGTCTTCAAATCTTGGAAACCAAGTCCAGTGGATTGTTTTTTAAACTTTTACGGAATGACTATGACCTGGATGACTGAGCATCTTCATCAGCATGTTTTTGTCAAGTTTCTCATTTGATCAATCATTGGTTACATGCAGATCATTAATGCGTTGCCACAGTTGCAACGTTGAAAGCCTCTTTAAAACAACCGGACCGGAACGACTTCTGTGGTGTTCCGGTTCAAGAACTTGGCTTTCACCGAGTCCGATTTGGTCAGATTGGTTATTCACCTCGTTTATCACTGTAGGCAATAAGAAAAGAAGTGAAGGGTCAAGAAAAGAGCTGCGGGAAACTGTTACTCAACATAGAAAACTCTGCTTCCTATGTTGAGTAACTTTTATTTTATTGAAATAGTCGAAAAATTGAGCTTTGAATTCATATGGTGAGATCTGGCTGTTTTTTTTTTAACGGTTAACTTATACTTTTATATTTTAAGTAGTTTTTGGAGCACATACTTTTTCACTTTTACTTGAGTAAAGAGGTCAAATTGATACTTCAACTTTTACCAGAGTGTTTTAAACTGCAGCATCTATACTAATACTTAAGTAACAAATGTGTGAACTTTAGACACCACTGGTCTTGTTCACCAGTAGTTTGCTTGCATCAAACAAACACTTGCAATCCAGCAAAGGAGAAATTTCTGCAGATTTAAAAATTGTTAAATATTAGCTGTATTAATAATCATAAGTTCTGATATCTTCTCGTGATCTAAAATGTCTGACTTTGTTTTTTTAAAGTACATTTTAAAGGCACACTATGCAACATTTTTCAGTTAATTAATGTGTTCCATAAAGTTTTGGATGATTAAATGAGTCATTTCAGGTTGAACAAAGGTTTTCTCGGCCGCCCTGGTGGTCTGTGGGGGAAATACCGCACTTGCAATTGCAGGAGCCCTCGACCCGCACCCACAGGCTCAGAAGTCTCGCGAGAGTCAGTCTTGCTTTACGGCAAGAACTGCTACACGCCCCCAGTTAAAAGCATGCTCGTTGCTAGCACAGTGGCGATCTTTGTGCAGCGCTGCGTTCACACCGGACGCAGCAAAAGCAGCAAAATCGCGTCTGCTGCTTCATTTTTGCTGTTTGTACCAGTTAGTTCTGACGCGCGGCTCAAGCAGCTTTGCTGCTCTGGCTGCGCGGTGCAAAAGTGTGTCTGACGCGCGTTGGGCGGAGCTTCACTATCCTTTCTCTGCCTTGCAGCTATATTTGCTGTGATCAGTGGGAATAAAGTAGTTTTGATATGTGTTTAATTGAGAAAATACACCTGAAAACGTAATCAGTGCCGTCAGTTCATTCAGATTATTATCCTGCCTTCATCAGCAGCCTGTGGCCGGGTCGCCTCCTCGCGGTTCACCACGGGAGCTGGTAGGTGTTTTTCATCTAAATAATCCAAACTGCAGGCAGCAGGATAATAAAAGCGAACGTAGCGTTAAACGCGCCCGACGCACTGCTTCAGCTGCTCAGACGCGCTGCGCCTGCTGCTCAAAACGCGCCGCGGGACCTTTTGCTGCGCCTTGACGCGCGTCAACCATTGACTTTGCATGTAAACTCGCTGCTTCTGTCGCGCCAGCTGCGGTGTGAACGCAGCGTTAGTCATTCGCTGCTAAGCTCAAAACAACCGCGCCTGGCTTGACGGAGAAACCAGGAGAACGGCTGAGCATATTTACGACAGTGCACTTTTACTTTCGCCCTCTGGGGGGAGCCTCGCTGGAAAATCAACACCGGTTGCATAGTGTACCTTTAATAAAAAAAACTTTAGAAACAGAAAAAGAGTTCATTTTCTATGGAATTGTTTATATTTCATATTAAAAAAAAACTTTATCACTGATTGCTTTAATCTATCAACAAGCAACAAAAAGTGATGAGTTCATTTCAGAGATTGTGTATCGATCACACATTGCAGTCAACAACTTATGATGATTTAACACCTAGGAGTACTTTTAGTTGAACAGTTTTTTAAAGATATTTTCTAAATCGTTTATATTGTTTTATTAAAACATCCCAAAAATATGATTCTGATTCTAAAGATTCAGTCTTTTTCTCAGCCTTGGTGCGTTCGGTCCTCGTCTCTTCGACTTGGAGGAACTAGCCTTGACTGCATCAGTGGTGCCGTTATCAACCAATGTGTCGCCATGCAGAAGGGCAGCATCTTCCTGTCTGTCACTTGATCACTTTTCTATTTCTTAGGTACTACTGCCGTCTGCCATTGTCTGTTTTTCTGCAGAATACAATAGCATTTTCCATGACATCCATCCATCCATCCATCCATCCATCCATCCATCCATCCATCCATCCATCCATCCATCCATCCATCCATCTTCTCCTGCTTAGTCCTTGTCAGGGTCACGGTGAGGCCCGCATCTCTGGCAGAGGAGGAGCCAATTGATAGATCAAACTCTTGCTGAAACCAGTCGGGAGAAGAGCAAAAACATCTTTTCCTCTGAGAAAAGCCTCCAGAGCAGTGTTTTGCTCTTCTTTCAGTGAAGAAATACTCTGTAATTCCGATTAAACTTGCTCGATAGCCATGCTAACGCTAGTTTCATCGGCTGAAGCCGCCATGTTCTTTAGACTGAACTGTCGCGCTTCTCGTTGCGTCACACCTCAACCCGCCTCAAAGCCAACGCTGATTGGACGTTCATTTGATGAACGGCTCCAACGTTTCTTCAACGGAGAGTCTCCAGACTGATCTGCGAGTGAAACCTTGAAAGCTCGCGATATCAGGATGGTCTCACGAGGCTAGTCTACAGGCGAGAGGAGGGGTAAACCCTGGAAAGGTTGCCAGTCTGTAGCAGGGCAACACAGAGACACACAACCATGCACACAAACTCACACCTAAGAAAATGTAATAATAATAATGTCTTTTATTTAAAAGGCTCCTTTCTGGACGCTCAAGGTCACCGCGCAAAAGATAAAAAAACAATGGCAGAAACAAAGTCAAAACACAGAAGAAAAAACATTTTAAAAAGTAGTAAAATACAAAGGCTGGGATAAGGAAATCAAAATTAAAGAGAATAGGCAATCTTAACCAGATTATTTTTTTTAGTTCAATTCAGTTTATTTATATAGTACCAATAATCAACATGTCATCTCAAGACACTTTACAGAGAATATTCAACCAGATCATCCGGTCAAATTGATTCAAATTTTCTATCCAAGTTGATTGCAACTGTTGATTGCATCGACTCATTGACTTGAAGGCAATCCCTCAGAGTTATGATTTTGGAGAAGTGAGTTCATGTTTCTAAGTTAGGGTGGTAGAGAGTTCCAGAGGCAGGGGGCAGAACGGCTGAATGCTCTGCTCCCCATGGGGGTGAGACGGGCAGAAGGGACAGACAGGTATAAAGCCGACGAGGCTCTAAGAGCACCGGAGGGGGTGGGAACATAAAGGAGGCCTGACATATATGAGGGGGCAAGGTGGTGAAGGGATTTGAATGCCACCATGAGAGTTTAAATAAATCTAGAGAAGCTATAATTAACAAACACTCATAGTCCCATTAGAGGTTAAAATCTGTGTTCTAGGAATATACCCATTGGAATTTAAACAATCACAAACTAAAACCAAATTGATAGATTATGGACTTCTTCAAGCCAGAAGATCTATTGCATTATGCTGGATGAGCATGGACGCCCCCTCCCTGGGACTCTGGAAAAAAGAAATTGCAAATTCACTCAGACTGGAAAGATATATATATATGGTCAAGGGTAAAAAGCAAGACTTTGAGAACCTCAGGGAGCCATATATGAGGATCATAGAGACTGAAGGCGGAGCTTATTAAATGGATGTCTTAAATACAGTTTTTATTTCCATATTGTCTTGTTATTTTTCTGTGTCATAATCTAAAGAGTTTTGTATATTTTAGAGCAAATGCAGGTTTGAATGGTGAGTGCGTGAGTGAATGCCAGTGTGCAGAAGTTCATGTCTGCAAGGTTAAGTTTGTTTGTAAGTTTATTGTACCTCAAAAGGGATCATGTTTTTGGACTGTGGGAGGAAGCTGGAGTCCCCGGAGAGAACCCAGGCATGCAGGGGGAGAACATGCAAACTCCATAAAGAACGACCCTGGAACAGGAATGGAACACAGTATCTTCTTGCTTCAAGGCAATATGGCAATAAATGCATTCAAACTCAATGCAGAAAAAAACAGGCCCTGATATTCAACCCTTTTTTTTAATCAAACATAAAGAAATATATGATCTCAATAATTAGGTTAGCTAGCCTCCCCACAGGCTCTCCTCCTTAAAGATCCATCTTATTTCCTGCAGATCATTAATATGTAGCCAAGGTCATCTAAAAAAAATATTAAACAAACATCTCCCAAGTGCGTGTGTACGAGTATGCCTAAGCTTAGAGCTGTTCACTGTCACCTGGTTTCTGGTTCTGGAGTGGGGTATGATAGGTGGCAGACATTACCCATTTCACTTTAATCACAGGCGAGGGCTTTGGATCTATGGAGGATAAAAAGTGCCAAAATTAAATAAATAAATACAGCATTAAATAAATAATTAAATGTGTCAATAATTAATTAAATGTGGAATTAAATAAATAAATGTGTCATTCATTAATTAAAACCACGTCACTAATATAAAGTGCCACAATTAAATAAATAAATACAGCGATAAACAATTAATTAAATGTGTAATTCAATAAATAAATAAGGAATTAAATATATAAATGTGTCATTAATTTAATAAAATATGTCTTCATTTTATAAAAAAAATATATATATAATTATTTCAGTGTGAATTTAATTATTTCATGGTCATTTGTCGCAGTGCATCGAAACCATTAAAAAACCATTGAAAACCCATCAAAGTTAGGGGGCGGGGTTAACGCGAATCGAGTCGCCACCTAGTGTATCAGAGTATGTTCACAACCTGTGGATAACAGTCTCTGTAATCGATTTGCTTCGCCTTAATGTGCAGGGTGACCAATCAGGTGTTAGATAACCGCCCCCTAACTTTGATGGGTGAGTTTGACAGATTCTTTTAATGGTTTCGATGCACTGCGACACAGGACCATGAAATAATTAAATGCACACTGAAATAATTATATATATATTTTTTAATAAAATGAAGACGTAATTTATTAAATTAATGACACATTTATATATTTAATTCCTTATTTATTTAATGAATTACACATTTAATTAATTGTTTATCGCTGTATTTATTTATTTAATTGTAGCACTTTATATTAGTGACATGGTTTTAATTAATGAATGACACATTTATTTATTTAATTCCACATTTAATTAATTATTGACACATTTAATTATTTATTTAATGCTGTATTTATTTATTTAATTTTGGCACTTTTTAACCTATATGCTAAAATTCAATATACCCATTCATCAAAGGGCTTTTAACAGACCCTGTGAATTTTTAAGGTTCTATGTATTTCTGGAGAAACGGTAAGGAGGTTCATTTTCACCGTAAAGTTAAATATTTTACCCTACCTGAGCCTCCCGCTGAGCCCGTTCACCCACGTTTAATGCCAAAAACTGTTACTTAGCAATTTCAAAGAATTGAACAGTGATTGAAGTGTTGGCTAAATGGTCCAGATTAAGACAACCAGAGCTAGATTTGAAACCAATTGTTTCCAGTTTAGGAAAGCTAGGTGTCCTTTCAACACCTTGATCCAGTGGCCAATCAGAAACCCAGAAACCCCAGCCAAGTCATTACCACACCCCAAGGGCCCAGCCCCGAAATTAACAATTTGAAAATGATCATTTATCAATTATTATGACTGTGTGTTGATACAACCAGCTCCTCTTCAAACCTTAGTTTGGCTCCATCTTGTGTCCACTTCATATGGCTGCATTTCCTATCTAACCTGTTGAGTATTTCTGCTTTCCACCAAACCTTTTATCAATGATTCATTCTTAATGCAGAAACACCACGGATCGCTCATATTATTACATTTTAAAGATTGGTGTAAAAAAATAATTTTACTTGTTCTTAGTTTTGTCATAAGTACACATAGTCAGAATAATGTAAAATCAAAATCCTTGTAGAATTGTTTAACTCAGTATTTCTTCATGAGGAAGTCTCCCTGCTATGGCTGCTAAGGGAGCGCTGCTGTCACTGGGTCCACATCTGACTTCCTGATTTACTTCAGACAGTTACACTGCAAAAATCTAAATCTAGATAAGTCATTTTTTCTTGAAATAAGTGCATTTTGTTCTTGAATTGAGGAGATAAGAGACATTTTGCCAATGGAACAAGACAATTTAGATTTAAAACAAGAAAACACAACTGCATTGTCTTATTTCAAGTGAATATTATCTAATTATCTTATTTTAAGAGTAAAAATACTCATTCCATTGGCAAACTATCTCATTTACGTACTTAAATCAAGGGTAAATACACTTAATTTAAGAAATTTTTACTTATTTCTAGATCGTTTTTACAGTGTATAATGTTAGCCTATAATGCTTCACTCAGGTTTATCATTTCTTTAATCATGAGGATTACTTTGATAATTATAATTTAGTTGGAAACAAAATGACGCCGTAATGAACTCCTTATCATCGGTTTACTGGACAAAACAAACAAAAACACATTTGATAACACAAGAGATGGAAAATGAAGGCTAATCATGTTTTGGGTGTACTATTCTTTTAAGGAGAAGGAGACTGACACTCCAGTGCCAGAGTGTTTGCCAGTAATGGTTAGCAAAACCTGAGCCAGCCTGCCTGATCTATAACCCTGATCTTTGAGAACCTGTCTGATCCTGTTTATCTCTGCCTCACAGATCCTGACTGTCCTGAAACCTGAAATCCTGGTAAGAGAAACCTTTGTCTGGAATCTGCCTGCCTGCGCTTAGTCTCAGTCTCTGCCTCAGCCCTCTGCCTGCCGACAAGCCTCTGGACTCATATGGTTCCCCCCCTGCTGATCAGATCCATCTCTGAGCAGGTATTTTACCTCGTCATCTGTAACTACCAATTTTCCCTGGATCAACTCTAACTGCTCTGTCCTCCTCAGTGGTGTTCCTCCCGTGACCAGTATGAAGAACCCAGAACCAGTGCAACATTTTGTCTGTGAAACCTTGTTAATAAATCATTTAACTTTTTCCCTGTTTCCGAGTGTGTTTCTGCATGTGTAGACGCCTTGAACCCAACATGACAGTAACAGTTATCATTGTTTATTTTTAAAAGGTAAAATAGAGAGATGGAAAAAATTATCTCCTTCACAAATGTACCCCCAAAAATCTGTATCCATATCCAAGATCAGTTAGACTGATCCCAACATAATCGCTATGAGCATGGGTCTTAAAAAGCTGTATCGGTCTATCTGCAGTTTTAAATCTAGGTAGAAACCCAAGGAAAAAATAGGCCAAAAAGGTGCTTAGAAACCTTTTAAA